>NC_034420.1:743573-815276 GCF_002078875.1 Numida meleagris
GGCCCGCGGCCGTCCCCGGGCAGCACCCCCGGAGCACCCCCCGCCCGGCAGCCTCCACCGAGCGACAGCAACGCCTCCGACCCGCCACCCATCGCTGGATGTCCCTCCACTTTTCCCACCGTATCAAACAGTAAGCAGCTGCTAAAACAAACAAACAAACAAACAAAACAAAAAAGTCAAAAAAAAGTAATAACATTATATATGAACTGTGTTTCCTACTTGATTAAAAATATAAAGAACTGAGTGTTTATTTCCCTAATTAACCGAGAACTTTTGTACACGTTTAAGCTATTATTATTAAAAGTGTTTGCAAAAATGGTCAAGATTATAATATTGCTGAATTATATAAAAAGTCCTTTTCATGTTGAGCTAACATTTGACTTTAGCACAAAAAAGAGATATTTTAGAACACGTAAAATAATATTTTTAGTTTTTTCTTCTCATTTTGTTACCAAATTTCGAACCTTACATGGAGGTTACTATAGTATATTTGACACCCTATATACCTGTGATTAGAGATGTGTATATATATATGAGGGCTAGGCATGCTGTGTGTCTGAGCTTTGTCTAAATGTTATGCAGAAGTTTGTAGAGTTACAAGGTACGTAGGTTTAATTCATGCAAGGTAAACAATAAGTGCTCTCTTTTATACGATATGCATTGCATCTGGACCTTCAACATATAAAAATGGTCAGTGAAACTTCTGTGAACATGAAGAAAAATTATTAAAAAAGGCATTTAAATGAAATTTGCTAACTTGTGATTTTTACGTTGGAACCAAAGTTATTCAAATAGTAAAAATTAAAAAAAAAAAAAAAAAAAAAGGAAAAGAGAGAGAGAGAGAGAGAGAGAAGTAAAGGATTTCCTCCCATAATATTTTTCTGCACCTGTTTGGTTTACAGCTACGTAGGTGTACTGTCATTGTTGTGTATATGAGATGTTCTTGTATTGTTCATAATCTGTTTGTTTTTTTTCTTCTGTGTACTTTAAGCACTTAGGTGGCATGCGGCGCTGGGGCCGGGTGGGCAGAGGGCTGTGCTGTGCTGTGCTGTGTTGTGCCGCACCGTGCCCCCCCGCCCCGCCAGCCCCGCACCCGGGCCGAGCTCCAAACTGAAATGATTTGTAATAATAGACTTTTACAGGTGGATTTTTTTTTTCTTTTTTTCATTTTAAAAAAAGTTGGTGTGCTTTTAATTGACTAACTTCTTGCTGCTGTATAGTAAAATATTAATATATTTTTATCATTAAACTGCTGCATGACTATCATCGTGACGAGTGAAGAGAAGATGTTATAAACAAAAGATGCCTTAAGCAGTACAACTGTAGTCGCTGGCTGGAGCTCGGTGGGCAGCGTTGGGCCCTGCCCTGCGCGGGGGGGCACAGGGGGAGAACGGAGCTCGGTGAGAGGAGTTTGTTTTCTGCTGTCTGCTATTTCCATTGAAAATTATAATTCCTTCCCATCCCCTCCCCCTTTGTTTTGGAGATGTACTGTGAGTGTCAAAGCCGTTCCCGTCGTGCCGTGCTCTCCCCGTCGGTGTTCGCAGTTATCGATGAGGCGTCGGGCGTTGGGTGTTTCTGTTTCTTTAACAATCACTGGAAATGTTGAAAATGGCTTTCGTGTGCACTTTCCTATTTCCGAGCAGTAAAATAAGCTTTCCGAGCTCATAATGTGACATTCGGAACGGTTCTCAGTGGCGTGTCGGCATCGTCGGGCGGTGCCGGTCAGGGGCTCTCGCTGCGTTCCTTCCCGCTGTTACGGTGCTGCGTGCGGGAGCTGCCGGGGCAGCGGCGGGGCGGGGGGCTCCGGCTCCGCCCCCTGACGGCCCCGCTGGGCCGCACAGCGCTGTCCGCACCCCCGGCCCTCCCCCCCCGCCCGGCCCGGCTGCGGTGCCGGCGGTGCGGGGGGCGGCCGGGGCACGGCGGGGACAGCCCTCGGGGAGCGGGGCTGAAGCGCTCCGTCCGTCCGTCCGTGTCTCCTTGGGGCTTTTCTGGCGTGTTGGTCGTTGGTTTTTGTTTTCCCCTTCCTTCTAGGACTTGATGAATGATGATAATGAGAGAGTAAATGACTGTAAAGGTTCGTGGGGTTTGGGCTTGCTTTGGGTTGTTTTCGCTTTTCTGGTTTTGTTTTGTTTTTTTTTTTTCCTTTTTTTTTTTTTTTTCTTCCGTTCCCGGAGGTACTCGGTGCCTTACCAGGGCTCCGATGTCTCAGTATGTGAAATAAAGTGCAGAAAGCGCAGTTCGGTGCGGGAGAGGCGAGGTATATTTGACCATATGTGTTGTTTCTCAAAAGGACAGTATGCTCAAATGTGCCAAGGTCCCCAGTTCCTGAGCAGCATGCCTTATTTTCCTCGGTGACATGCTTTTAAATGTCTTGTAGGATAGGTCCAAGAGCACGATAGAACTGTTTTGTAACGACTACGTGCAAGAAAACTTGAAATTCATTGCAATACTGACATTGCTTTATTTCTAAGTTAAAGGGACGCTGTCATGTAATTGACCACTAAAATGAGACCTCCCTGTAAGTGGTTCTACCCTAACGGAGAAATGTCCTCCAAAGTAAAAATCTAACTTTTTTTTTGGTTAAAAAAAAAAAAAAGAAAAACAAAACAAAACAAAATTGCTCTGTCTCTGAGAAGTTAAATAAAAACCCAGAAAAAAAGCACCAGCCGCTCTTGGTCCTGCCTCTTCTTTTGCGGTCCGGCTCGCGGCCGGGAGGCGCCGGGCAACGGTCGGTGCACGTCGAGCTCCGCTCCGCCTGGCCCCTCTCCCCGCTCCCTGTTTCCGTCTCCCCGCTTCCCGCTGCCCGCTCTCGGCCGGCCCCGACGGCGGGGCCGAGCGGAGCCGCTGGTGACAGCGCCGCGTCCCGCGGGGCCGGGCCGGGCGCGGGGAGTCGCTCGGAGCCCCGCGAGGGCGGCTTCTGGGGAGCGGTTCCTTTGTTGCCTTTCGGAATCGCACTGTAACCACCTTTTTATTATTATTATTATTGTTATTGTTATTATTAGCTGTAATGTGACCTTTGTCCCTTCGAACTATGCAAGCTCTTAAATGTAAATGAGGGATCGGGGGGAGGCGGTTGGTGCCGTTGGATCGGATGGCGTTGGTGCTCTAACTGGAATACCTGCCGGTAACGCTACTAGCGCGACCTGCGCGCTGAGCGCGGGCGGAACGCACCTCCCTTTTCTGACAGTGATGTTCACGTCTCCTAACAGGACTGCGGGGTCGGGAGGGGACGAGATCTCATCTTAAAAGGGGATTTAAGACTTTTGTAACTGTTTTTTTTTGTTTTATTTTTTCCCATCAAACTTTAATTTTTTGTCACTTTTTAGGCATTTATTTTGTAAAAATAGTTTTTGCTTTGTATTGGCGTCCAGAAAATAGGGATTAATTTAAAATTTCTGAAGCCAAGTGATCAAGTACGTTTGTAATAAAAAGTCAATGGATCTCTACCAGCCGTACTGACTGTTTTCATTTCTTGTACGTTGTGGTGCAGTGCTGCTGTCTCCCGAGGAGCAGGCTGGGGGGGGAAGGAGCGGCGGAAAGGCAGCGCGGTGTGTGTCGGTGCGGCTCCGCTGTGCCGCTGCCCCGCGCCGCTCGGCGGAGATTCGGTTGATACGCGTTTCTGCTAAAAACACCCACGCTTTTGCCATTAACGGTTTGTGAAAACCTCAAGTTCTTGGCATGTCCTCGCTCCACGCTTCTCCCACCTCGATTTAGCTTAGTGCCCCAAAACGCTAAAATCGTCTTTTGGGGAGTTTGGTAGCAGGCGTTTAAAACATCAGAACCAAACTCTGCTCTCCGTTAAGGTGGTGAACTGCGGCACCTTACGTCTTTGCACCCCTGGTATCGCTCCTCCAGGGTCTGCCGCTTTCCTCTCTTCTCCAAATTGAATGGATAAACCTTTTTTTTTTTTTCGTTTCTTTTTTAAAGTGGAATTACTGAGCGTTTTGGATCAAAGTCTTCAGAGGATCCACTGAGTTTGGATCCCGCACCTTGCAGAGCACCAACTGTCTGTTTCTTTCTTTGCTTAAAACCCTGACCTCCCGTTGTGTAGGAGGGCACAATCGGACGGACTCGTCTGTTTCCAGGCTGTGGGAGCTGGAAGTGGAAATCCTGACATTAACGTATAAGCATGCTAAAATGGGTTTACGTTGCGGGGAACGCTTACGAAACGGGAAATTCAAAGTGCAACCAGAACCGGCAAACCTCCTGGTTTTGCTACTCTGACGCGCTGAAAACAAGCCTCCGATTCTCTTAGGTGAGCTGGAAATTAGAGAACAGAAGCAAATTGCCACCCAACTGCGTGCTTTTTTTGCTCCTTCGAAACCCTACTGCTCCCTCCCAGCCTGGATCGCTTGGTGAGGGGTCTCACCTGCCCCCAAACCTGACGAGTTTCCCTGCTAAAAGGACTCTGTCAAGATATATATATTTTTTTAATTGCAAATTTTAAATCCTGGTTTGTACTGTTTGTTTGTTTGTTTTTCCCTTTGCTTTGCTTTTCTGTCGGGCTTACCCAAACTTTCCTTTTCTTCCGATCCTCCTCTGCTGCCTTCCTGCTGCTGTCACCGCAGACGTGTAGCTGAGGGCCAGTGCTCTGCTGCCGGTTGGCTCACTTACAAGGAGCCCAGTGAGCTGACGTCCCCGTGCAAACCTTTACTACTTGCACAAGCACTTCTCTCACCAAAAGTTTTGCTCTCTCGGTTTTGTTCTCTGACGTGCAAGGATAGGCGGAAGGATCGGAACTTTGGGTGGCAGAACGGAGAAGCTGGCTGCACACAAAGTCCTATCAAAATGTTTTGACACAAGTGACAAGGTAAACAAGCCGCTTCCATTTTTACCCCGATTCCTGAAGCTGGCACGATCTCCTGTGGCACTTGTAACAATGAAAGATAATTTCAGCCCGGAGCATTTTTTCGTGCCGATGGTTCCTTTCCTCTGGTTCCTTTCACATGAGTTAGCTCTCTGGCTCTGCAAACTGTTGTGCGTGGGCTGCGAATGTGGCAAGGAGATGTGTATATATAGTTTTCAGCTAGTTAAGGTTAATCCAATAAACTCTCCAAACGGTGACATTTCTGAAAAGCCTGCTTTAACCAGAGCCTGATCTTTGGACCCGAAGCACGTGGCGTTCTTCCTTTTGCGTTGAATCTCCTGTGTCGAAATGACGGAGAGTGCCGGGCTGACAGCACCTGGAGAGCTCTGCTCCCTTTTGGCAGCTGGAGTCCCTGCACCGGAGCGGGACAGCCCTGCAGGTGCTCACGGGGCTCGGGGCGATGCCGTCTCCCTGCTCTCGCGCTGTTTGTGCCAGGTGGTTGCCCTGGGTCTGCTCTGCTAGCTGCTTTCAGCCCGCCTTCCCCTCTTTGTTACTTTTTGGAGGATTTGAGTTCTTGCTGGAACTGTTTGAGCGGTACTCACAGGCCGGGGCAGTGAGCCCGCGGGGCAGCGCAGCGCATCCCGCTGCTCGCACAGTGCCAGGGCTGCGAGCATCGCTGGGCCACGCGTCGCTTGAAGCTGCTGCAAGTCAGAGTGTGGTTATCGCGCAGAAGTAAATGCCAAATGTCAGTTGTTAGCTGTTCCGAGAGTTACTCTACCTACAGCACGCGGGGTATTTTATTGCAGTGGGGACGGTGTAAAAGTTGTTGCTGGAGAAGGGCAATGGAAAAGTGCGGACTTTGCCCGAAGCTCGGAGGATGTTGCGGCCGCCGGTGTAGGCGCGGAGCCGGGAGCGGGGCCGGGCAAAAGGAGCCGGTGCTGCGTGCAGCTCCTCCCGAGCCGCCGCAGCGCCGGTGCTGCGTGCTCGGCTGAGCCATCCGAGGGTGCGGAGCGGCTCGGCGGGCTCTGGGAGATTGTGCGGTGGGACGAGGGTGAGGCTCCGAGCCCGAAGGCTTCGGGAGCCGCTTCCCAAGTGCCCCGGCCCCAGGGCCGCCGTGTGCGAGGGGACCGCGTGGGCACAGCCCCGCTCGGGTCCTCGCGGCGTAGGTCCGCGCCCGGGGCTGGAGCGGCGGAGCTCCCCGCAGCTGCGTCGGTGGGAGTGGAAGATGTGTGGGGAGCACGTGAGGCGAAGTGCTGCAGAAGAGGTAGAGTTGAATTCCTATCGCAAGGAATGAGGTGTGTTTTCACAGTAAACGCCAACTGCAGATAAGTGAGGAAAGACAGAGGACTGGCTTTGAGCCAGTCAGAGAGGCAGAGAGAATGGCCGGACGGTCCGAGCAGCCCCGTTCAGATGGACTCGGTGGGCACGCGTGTGCCTGGAAGAGACCGGCCCTGAGCTCGGCCCCTCTCGGCCACCAGAGGCCAGGACTGCAGCGCTGGGCTTGGGGAGCTGCGTGGGGCAGTGCAGGGGTCCCAGAGGGTCTCCCTTGGCTCCATCGTTCGGCTCAGGGGCACGCTTGTGCAGCAAATCTCTGTCGTATGCGCAGCATACCTTTGCAAAATACGTGTCTTAGTCTTCTCTTAGGCTTAGGACATGTAGGAAACTGAAGTGAAAAGAGGGCTGACTACAGTGCTGGCACTGGAGGTTTGTTCTGAGCCTTCCTGGCTGAGGTTTTTGTCTGAAACACTATCTCATAATATGCAGGAAGAAAAGCTTCTTTCTTTCTGCTGCAGACCAGAGAGGTGAGAGGTGTGGGGTTACTGCAGAGGACGATGTGCCCCTCTTGGCAGTGCAGGCTGGGAGCGAGAGGCTGCTGGGAGCTGACCCGCCATGGGGACACCCAAGTGTATGCTTTTCTAAGAAGTTTGGACCTCTATATGTAGAAATGCCATGCTGGTAAGCATGTTCACTTCTATGGAGAGCTATTTGTAAAGGTGACTGCATGACCATGTTAACTCAAATAAGTTTGGGTTTCCTCTTGGACATGGTGAAGAGACAGTTTTCTCAGTCCCCACTGGTGATTGCCAAGGAGTCAGAGCTCATGTCTTTACTGACAGCATCTTGGTGGGTTTGACTACATAGTGGCACTGTCCTGCTTGTATGTGCCTTCAGAGGCATCTCATCCTGTCATGTGGGTTGCAGCCGTGGCTCAAGGTGCTAAGCTTGGTGCTCAGGGTGCGGGGTTGGCACACACAGACATCTCCTGTGTGTGCAGCTCCTTCGTGTCACCAGCGGTGCTGATGCACCCAGTGCTGGGACAATGCTGCAGACTTCCCTTGGAGGCTGGAGGAGGCTGCTGTGCATCTGTGGAACCACAGAACCACAGAAAGGTTGGGTTGGAAGGGCCCTTTCAGCCCCCCAGCCCCACCCCTGCCGTGGGCTGGCAGCACCCTCAGCTCAGGCTGCCCAGGGCCCATCCATGGCCTGGGGCACCTCCAGGGATGGGGCACCACAGCTCTCTGGGTGGCAATGCCACAGCCTCATCCCCCCTGTCGTGAATGTGTGCCCTGTGTAATTGTACTGCTGAGAGCGGAGAGTGGAGAAAATGAGCAGTGGTGGTTTTTTTTCTTTTTTTCCTATCTTTTTTTCTTTCTGTTGCTGGTGAATGTCTTGGTGTGGAATCAAGCTCAGATCACCAGGTGCTTGTGAGGTCTGCAGCACCCTTCAGCCGGTGCGTTAGCTCTGGTGACGGGCTGGGGACAGGGTTGTTTTCTCCTACCTTTGCATGGGTAAGAAAGGCACGTTGCTGTGTGCGCCTCGGGCAGCACCTGTCTGGATAGGACACCTCATGGCATTGCTGTGGTCTGAAGGTTAGCCTCGCTGTTTGGCATGTCCCACACCTCCAGGTGGGACTGGCTGTAGTGTTTCACAAGGGAATATCTTCTATTTCTCTGTGGTGGCACCATAGTTGGTGAATGCAATGGAAGGTGTTGGCTCTAGCACTGTAGTCTCCTGAGGTTTGGAATGCGCTTTTCCCAGGCTTGCCTTTTGCTCTGGTATTTGTATAGGCAGAGGAACTCAGCCAGGCCATGCTGGGAGCATGTGTCACCTCGTCAGCCTGCGTCACCTCGGGACTCACACCGTACCCAGGGGTGTGCACCTTGTCCCATCTGCGTCGAGCCACCAGCAGCAGGCCCAGCTTTCACATTTCTGGGCAAACTGTGAAGGCTTACTGATCTGTCAGTGCTTCAACAAATCATAGGGCTAGGAAGCATAGATGAAGGATTTTGTGAAATCTGGTATTTAAACCTCCCACTCAAATGATGATGAGGAGAGCTGGCAACGTAGCATTGGCTTATCAGGAGCTGTGTGGGCAGGTCAACTAAAGAAAAATGTTGTGTGAACAGCACCAGAAGTGAAGAAGAGAAGCCAGTGTCTTGTCAGATACAGGGTTATAACAGAGTTTAAATTTCTTTTTCTTAAAAGTATTATTTTATTTGAATAATAAAGGATGGTCACCCTTGCCAGGTGCTGCCAGACCAGCCAAGCAGGTCTCTGAGCAAAATAGGGACTAGATACTTGGAATTCTTTTTTTTCTAGCACAAATAATTCTGAACTAAGCACTGCAAATTAATGTAATTGTCATCTCTACATTTATGAATGCAAATAATTTGGTTTGTGGGCAGGTCTTTTGACAATGCTGTGTTCAGGGGCTCTTTCGATCTTATTTAAAAAAAAAAAAAGTGGCTTTCTATCTTCATCTGTCAATAGAAGTCCCGCTAAGTGAGTCATGCAGGTTTCTGCAAGGCCATGTGTAACTTATTTTGACCAATGAAAGTCTCTAATTGGTGGTTAAAAGTAATTAAAAAAAGGAATCAGCAGTCAGACTGTTTTTAAAGATTGACTTTATACGGTCACAAAGTGAAAATCCTAGTTTAATTATGGAAATTGAAGAATATCAGCTTAATTGCACTAGTTACAGCAAAAAGAAGTGCAGAAAGGATGCACTTTGTCAGTGATTGCATTGTGATAAAATATTATACGGTGCAGCAACGTTAGACAGCGCTGTGAGCTCCTGAAAGCAGCTTGAAGGTGGAGTTGCTGAGCTGGTGGAGAAAATATGGAATTAAATCATCTGCAGGTGCTCATGGTCTGTCCTCACCTCTGCACAGACTTCTGTTTGAGGAAATTTGACTCAGAACTGGCCAGGACTAAAAGGGCAGATTATAATTTTGTTTAAGTCTTGACTGTGTTATTCTCTGCATGCTGAAAGGTGCTGCCAGAGGCCAGGGACGATGCCCCGGGAGGGACAAATGCAGAGGATTGATGGAGGGAAGTAGGGGTTCTGCTCCTGATGGTGATGCGGTCCATCTGTTATATGGAAAAATGGATCTTGGAAGATATCAGAGCGCTTAGGGCAGTCCTGGGGCTGTCATCTTCATGTATGAAAAGCTGAGATACTTGAGAAGCTACATTTGGTTGCCCAGGAAGAAGATAGTATGCAGGATATCATAGTGCCGCTTTCCAAAGGTCTTAATGCATGGTGAGAAAATGATAGAAAGGGTCAATCGGTGAGCTGTCATTGCTTTGCAGTGGAGGCTGGTCTCCACTTCATCTGGTGAGGAACTGGAGTGGTGGCACAGAAAGTGGACAAGGTTTTGGGAGGAGTGAAAGAAGTAGCACGGGGGAAGGTGGAGGCCATCCGAGGCTGAGCTGAGGTGTACCTGGAATGTATGGCCATTTCCGCGGTGCACAGTGTGGCTGGGAGCAGAGCTGTGGGTGCTGGAAGAGCAACCAGATGTCAGATTGGAGATTTGAATGAGAAATAGGCACGTGGACGAAACAAGAAAGAAGTCTGTGCCAGTGTGGAAACACGACATAAAAATAGTCGGAGTAGACTGCTTAGTGGTTTTAAAAGACCTTGACATAGCTAGCCTGATTGAAGCGCAGTGGGGGGGAAGATGGTGAAAATACTGTGATGGCTGCCATCAAACTATACAGGATATGTGGGTCATAAAGGTGTGAAGGAGCACTCGATTTAAAAGTTGCCATAAAATCTGAGAGGAAATTGAAATAGTGGTGCCCCCACAGCCAAACCTGTGTCGGAGATAAATCCCACATTGTAATGAAACAGAGGTACTGGGACATCATCTATTCCAGACAAGGAAAATGTTATGGATTTCAGGGGACATGGGGAAAAACCAAGCTCGTGTGTCTTCATAAACCTGTTAGAAAAGGTAAATTCAATTACATCTGTGCTATCTGGCCAGATAGTTTTGGAAGGAGCTGGCTAACATTTTGGTGAACAAACATATTGATTTACTTAAAGAATCATTTATTTTAACAGCCTGTTGTAGAGTTAGCCTTGATTTAGGACTAAAACATAAGAACTGGTTCAAGATATAATTACAGCTGAGTCATTAAATAGCAGTGACCACAGTACAATTACAGGTTCGGCATCCTCAGGGGTGGAAGACACTTTGCTAAAAATGAGTCTTGCATTATAAAACACTGCAGGGGAGAACATCAGAAAAGCAAAATTCTGAGTCTGGTCAAGGTAGTTCCATAGACACCTTGAAAGGTTCCAGTCACCCAGGTTAGGCAGAGTTCTGTTGTGAAGGAGCTTCAGAGCTGAAGTGTAAGACAGACCAGTAAAATATTTATAAAAGAAGGGACTTCTGGAGTTCAGCGAGGCTCTTTGACAAGACAGAGGTCCAGCTCTCCCAAAGTGTGCCAGAAGAGCCATGCTGTGCAGCAGGTCAGAAATTAAATTTGTGGAAATTAAGCAGTTTAGCAGGAGTGTTTTGGTGAGCTGGAGATCCTAGGGAACAAATGGTATTTTAAGTATATAAGCGAGAAGGCTAAGCAGAGGATCTAAATGTGTAGGACTGAAGAACAGTTAATATTTTCTGCACTACTTCATATTACATAGGTTGCTCCAAAAATAATGCTTCCTGTTTATTTCCATGGAAGCTGCAACAGATCCAAGGACCACAATAGCACTATCTGATAGAGCAAATTCTCAGATACAAAACATCATTTTTCAACACCATTAGAGTGCATTTTTGCCAATGATGAACAAGAGCCTGCATGCCATGCTCATAAAAATCTGTACCAGCAGAGGTGACCACTGTCACTGTCAGCACTGCAGAAACACACCATCCACCACCTCACTGTGTTCACATCCACTGTTTGATCTCCATAAGCAATGAGCAAATGTTGATGAATGTCAGTGGGTGCCATTTTTCCTGCACGGAGGAATTCAATTCCACACCTTTGCTTTATACCCACTTCCATGTCAGACGCCATTCTGTCAGACCACCCCTCTGCTGCCATCTGTCACATGGCAACAAAATGTAACAGGATATTGGTGGAAGGTCCAACCTCTACTGCCATCCCACCAACATCTGCCTCTGACATCGTGGGCTGACATAACAAAATAGGAGGCATTACTTTTGGAGCCACCCTCCCTCACACTTAAATAACTTCTCAGCTTTGTTCTGTAGCATAGGGCATGTGCAAAAGGCACCTCATCCTTTAAGATGGCAAGGATAAAGAACCTCTCTCTGCAACTTGTGTATTTGAGGCAAATACCACAGAGCAAAGTAACAAATTTAAGTGGAGGAGCAACATGCACCCACACAGGAGTTTTTTAATGAGTTGGGGACAGAAACACTAAAGTTGGTAGTAATAATAGGGTCTCCTAAAAAAATAGCTTGGTATCCTCCATGATTAGATAACATCCTAGTGGTGGATTATTATTATTATTATTAATAAAATTATTAAACAGAGCACTGGGAATTGTAGACCAGTAATTCCTTGTTTGAGGAGTAGCTGAAGTAGTATCACATGGCAGTATGCGATAGGTTGAAAGCAACATACTTCCTGCAAGGAAAGATCTTGTTTTCCAGGTAATCTGCCCAAACCTTTTAACCTGTTGGCAAATGGCAGGATGCGAAGAATCAGGGATTTTTTTTTTTTTTTTGTCAAATCTTCATAAGAAGATGTTAAAAATTACATGTGGAACGAGAAAAGAAATATCATGGATGCCTTCTTTTGCTACAGCTGATGTTGATCACTGGAGCAGCTCAAGGAAGAAAGAAGCTTAGTCCGAGCTGGTGATGGAAGGTTTCCTGGGCTTGGAGGCAGGGGTACTTCTTGAGTAGATCTGCAGACTTTGAGCAAGAGTTTCCTCTGGAAAGCACTGATTTGTCAAAACCAGAGTTGCAGGCTGGAAAAGGGTTGATTTTCACTGGGCTTATCTGGTGAGCACATCTAGGTCAAAGTCTGGTTGGCCAAAGAGGAGACACAAGCGCAGAATACTTGGCAGCACGACATCTAGATTCCTTTTGTGATGTGGCAGCCCCAGTTCAAATCCCGACCCTGAGCTCAGGCTGCCACATCCCATAGCATGCCTCAGCAACCAACGAGTCTGGATGCATTTAGCTTTTTTTTTTTTTTTTGAACCAAACCTAAAAGTTGTTGGTTTAGGTACTGGGCAGAAAGGGAAGGTGTGGGGAGAAAGGCCTATCCAGTTCTTTCCAGGTCTCATCTGGCTCTGTGCTCGAGGCTGCCCACACACGTACGTGTGCATATGCATGCAGACCTGCTCTGCCTTGTTCCCAGGGGACCCAAGAGGTGAGATGCTGTGAGCTGGAGCAACCCTTTGCTGCTCTAGTTCAGTTTAAGGCTTCTTAAATTTCTGAATGTCCCAATGAGCCCCCAGGCTCAGAGGAGCATGACAAAGCTGGATGTGGGCAGTCCGCAGCAGCAGGGACAGGCCTCTGCTAGGCGAGGCAATAGATTGAGAAAAAAAAATGTTTGGGGTGCTCCGGCAATATTGCTAGGCTTTAAATGATTTGCTCATTCAAAAGGAAGAGCGTCTTCCCCTCAGCATCTGATTTTGCGTAGAAAAACTAAATGAACTGAAGGTGCCATAGAAATTAACTGTGTATTACAGATTTAGGTGCTAATGTCTTAGAGGCTGCTGTGTTTGAACTCATATGTAATACAGTTCATTACAATCCCAAGTTGTCCCTCTGCTGTTTTCCCTTGGTAATCTGGCAGTTGTCACTGACACAACCTTTGTCCCCTTCCCCGAGAAATACCAATTTCATTATATTGCTCAACTCTAGTGAAATTATATCAGCTGACTTTGAAGTACACAGTATAAAAATGTCGTGGTATGCTTGCATGGTAGCTATTTGATGTAAGAAAATGCAAAATCTCTTGTGCTGTCTCTTTAGGAATTTGGGCTTTGAGTTTCACTGGGGAGTGCTGTGCGTACCCAACTGCATGGGATCAGGCCCACCTTTTTTAAAAATATATTTCACATCTGAGGTTAGAAATGTTCCAGAAGACAAATCAGCAGAAAAGTTGCCTGTTCTTGGCTTAGATGATAATAGTGGCTTGTACTAAAGGCTGTCCTTCCACTTAGAAAACTGCACGGCTGCTTCTGTTTTAACTTCTGTCAAAGGTCTGGCATTTTGGTAAAGGTATTTTTTTCTAAATGTACTGAGTATACTTGCCTTTAAATCCTCTTAGGTACGTACAATTATCATTGGTATTCTGTAAATTAGCTCTATACTAGCATTCACATTGGACTAGGCCTAATGTTCCGAATGTCAAAGATAAAAAATGGAAATGAATTATTTATACCTTTTTATGCGGTTCTGCCCAATGTAGTGGTGGGTTGGTTTGTTTGTAGAAGTACCAACAGTGCTACATCGGTCTTCCCTGTTTTACTTGAGGTAATTCTCTGCGGGAGAGCCCAAATGTGAAGGCTGGAAGCCCACTCCGCTTTTAGCTGAAAGTTATTAACTGAAAGATACAGGCTTAAATCTATTTTTCCATCCTTTGGTGACACTGAGGTATTATTGTGATGAGATCCTTGGAAATACTTGGATAAACTAGGCCATAACACAGAGATAATGCATCTTTTCCATTCTTTTCTTCTGCTGTCGATCAAGTATCTGAGCTTTTTTTGTCATGTAAAATGTTAAACTGTTTGAGTAAAAAATCACTCCACTTGTCTGTCAGATACTACCCCTTCTCATCCCATAAATACATTTAGGCTTGATTGTTTGTAGTCTTCCAGGAAAGGTCAACAGAATGTGCATTCCCAAAGCCAACACCTGCCCCCAGTGAGGGTGGGAAACCCGTCTGTAAAGGCAGTGCTCCCCAGGCACCCATGGCTTTCCACTCTGGGTGCTCTCGGGCCACAGCGGGGCAGAGTAGTGGGGCAGGCCGGGCTGCAGTGGGGTGGGATGAAGGCCCTGTCCCATAGCTGTGCCCCACTCGGGCAGAAAGCACGCAGTTTTGGGTCCAGGTGCTGGGTGGCCTCTGGTGGACTCTGTGCTGGGCACAGGCAGCCTCGGGGTGCCGCGGTGCCATGCACCAGCCCTGTGCCCGCAGCATGCCCAGCATGCTCCCTGCCTTTTGGTCCCAGGAAAGGGAAATTGGGACTTTTTCGGGTCGAGAGAGCACAGTGAGAGTGACACCAAGTCCCTGGAGAACGGTGTTTTTTCCCGTGGTAGTGCTGGCTGCTCACACCTGCTTCTTTTCGGCCACTGCCCATGGTTTGGTTTTGCTGAGTTCTTAGCCATCTTGACCTCATGTTTGCAAATATTATTGGTAATATAATGCTATATGTACAAATGTCTGTGTGGCTCGTGTATGTTTCTGTGGTTCAAATCAGCCACAGAATTCTGGAATTTAATTGTACTTTGGTTAAATGTTGGACTTTTAACTCTTCTACTGTATGGCTTCTTGATTTCTCTTGTCCAATGTGGACCAACTCTCTATTTTTGGAAATAAACAAGCATGTAAATAAAATGAATGGGTTTATGCCACTTACAAGAAAATGCTTCATTTCAAATATTCACTCAGCCTTGTATATTTTATGGTATCTCACAGCGTGGATGATCCATCATAGCCTAGGGGCTGAGGCACAAGCAGCCTTCGCGGTGAGATACCATATTATGTAAACTCATTGCCAGGTGGTGTCAGCCAGACAGACACTGTAGGGCTGCTGGGCGAGCGGCAGTCTTGTGGAGGAGGGGGGGGCCTGGAAAGCACTGCGTAGTTTAAGAGGAGCAAGAAAAGAGACCTGGCTTTGCGGTGCATACATGGCTTCTGGTTTGAGGTGTCCCTGTCCCTATTGCCAGCAAGTGAAGGGTGCCCAGGGCCAGCCCTCGGCCTCTGCCTGCAGTACAGTCCCTCGGCACGTCCCACTGGCGCATGGAGAGCAGGAGCACTATGACATTTCTTTTCTTCTCCATATAAACCAATATTTACCAGTAATCCTGTGTTTCTGTTTTTGTTTTTTGGCAGACTTTTACCAGTAAATATCGGTTTATTCCTGAAACCAGAAGCCCTAAACATACCTTTGTTTATAAGGTCAGTTGTCATTTTGTCTCTCTTGTTCCCCACTCCCCCCAGTACAAACTGGCAGGTGATTGAAAGGTACCGAGTTTTCTTTCTAGTTTTCCTGCTCTGCAACTCTGGAAATGGAGCCTGCAGGACCTAGAGCCTTCTCTTGGTAATGTAGACTGAAGTTTACAAATTATTATTTAACACTTTAAAGTCTGCTTTTAAGGACAGCAGTGTTCCCGTCTGCCTGGAACGGGGCTGGTAGAAATTCCTGCAGATGCATGACGTGGTTCACCTCCCCTGAGCTTGTGGGCAGGTGTCTCACAAAGCATCTTCAGGCTTGGGCTTGGAAAGTAATTTCTCCAAAAGTATATGCTGCAAAATGGCATTTTGGTTTTACAGTGAAGAGGATGGGGGGAGCGGAGGGTGGGAACAGAGTATGGATATGTCTTTTTCTGATTTTTTTTCATTTTTCTCTATATTCTGCTAGAAAGCAAGGCTTCTGTTTTGAAAAAGAAGCGTAAAGTGGGGAGGAGGGAGAGAATTTGAACATTGCCCATCCTAAAATAGTTTTAAACTCTTCCTCCGTGGCTGATAGAAAAGGCAGGTGAAAGGTCTGATCCTTAAAAGGACATTGCTAGGTATTTGAGACTCCAAAAGCAGCTGGTGGTTCTTAATGACTGCAATTGATTTAGGTAATTTTCAAAATTTGGTCCATACCAAGACAAATCAGCCTGGGAGAGTTGAAGACTCCCTTTTTTTCTAAGAGTTTGCAACCCAAACACAGCAGTGCTATGCTAATACTTGTGAAACAGCAAAGCTGGTGGGGAATAGAAAATGAATTGACTACATGGTCCCAGCCAAATTTTTTTTCTTTTGAACTAACAAAATGTGGAAAAAAAATCATAATCAAAACCACTCCAAGCCAAAAAATGCAACCTCCATAGAGCAAGCAGAACAGCATCTCAAATGCTTGGTTTGGTTTTGTCATGCATGGTTGGCAAGAGCATTTCTGGTATAGCTGCAACCTAACTATGTCCCTTTAAGACTAACTTCATCTCAGTGAAACAAAAGACAAGGTTTTGCACTATAGAGCAGATCAAAGCTCCTGCAGCCTTAGTTGGAGTCCATAATGACGGGAGTCTTCCAGCTGTACACTCTGAGCTGAAAACTACCTTTCCTCCCCTTTTGCAGCCTGTGTGGTTCTGATTGCTGGCAGTTCTCTAATACAACTTTAATCTGAGCAGTTGAGGCTGGTCCCACCTTGTCTTCAGACGTCTTGCGGAGGACTCCTGTTACCAGTTTGGTACTCAAAAGCTACACCCCACCATGAGAAGTCACTTATTTTTTAAAAGGCAGTGATAGATTACTGTCTCTAGTTCTAATGGAAAAATCACATTGCAATGCAACTTTATAATAAATTGTTCATATATTCATAATTCCATGGCAATCCCAAACCGGAGGACGGATCTGTTAAAGGTATATATTAGTCTAGATTTTTTCTTATTGTAAATACTGTAATTTTATAATACTGTCAATATTTTATTAACTTAGAAATATTTAACAGAGTTCAATCTATTGTAGTTTATTTATAAGTTTATGTTGCAGCCAATATTGAACTGCATTCTAATGTAAGATTAACTTTCAGCATGTAAACATTGATTTAATCTATCATTGGAAAGATTAAGAATAGAGAAAATTTTCACTCTTAATCTGTAATATTTATCCCCCAATTCCCAGTTCAGAATTTTTAATGAAATAGTACAAGATATCAAAAGCTCATGAACTGCAGTTGGGACATGTCATTTGAAAACTTGAATTTTGAAATGTACCTGACTTTTTTTACCCTGTTCATAGTGAATACGATTGCTTCAGTATCTAATCTTTAAAGTACAGAAGTCTTTATTTTGAGCAAAGGGACACTCTCAGATTAACATTAGGTTCTTGTTTTAAGGAAAAAAAAAAAAAAAAAAAAAAGCAAAACTCACCTCCCCAGTGCATATGTGTTAATTGCATCTCAATCACAAGGGGAAGACATTTTTTCTGCTGGTTTGTCTATGTGGCTCAAAGCATTCCCGGAGCTGTGCAGCCCAGGTGAGGTGCTGGCTGGCCGTGGGACAGGGGTCCCACTGCTCCAGGAGCAGGCTCGGGGCTGCCTTCACCAGGTGCACAGGCATGCACTGCAGCCTTGCAGCAGACAGATTTGGTCCCTGGCACTGGTTATAACCATTGTCAAGGTGGATGAAAGTGTGTAAAATTTAGCCTTTGTTTGATTGAAGTTTCTCTTCACAAATTTGCTTTTTTTTTCACGTATATCTCTCCTGATAGTGTCCCTTTAACAGTACAAAGATGTTCACTTACTCTAAAAAATTATTACAAGTGACTTTGAGACAGAGGAGAACTCATCTGTAATATGTTTGCAACGTAACTTGCATAAAGATATCAAAAAGACATAAAGGGTTTTCATGGGAGTTGGTATTTTTTTGAGTGTAAAAGTTAATCTTTATTAGAGATGTGCCAATCTATACTGCTTTATTGTAGTGTTGTTACACTTAGGCATTTCAGTTAACTTACGAATATATACTGTAACAGTATACTTTGTACAGATTTATTTAAAATTTATTTGAAAACTGAAATAAATTAGGCAGAAAATAAAGATATTTATTTTTCATTTGACTATGTAAGAAGGTATCATTCTTTTGATTTTAGTGCACCGGTGTACCAAGCCTTGGAACCACTGTTTTCTTCAGTTCGTAGTATGCTTTCCAGACACTGTGGATATATGTGTGTGTACTGTTACCCTTCTACGTAAATGCCATCAATGGAGTTCATTGCTTTTATACATCCCAAAGAGAAGCTCTTCACCATTTATTTTCTGTTTTCTGATCGAAAAGGTGTGCGTTTTTGAACAGTGTCGTTACAAGTTCCACCACCCCACTTTCACATCAGCTTATGCCAATGCCAGGATGGGAGGATTTGCCTGTGTACCTTCCCCAGTACACCATAGCCAGCAGTGGCATCAGCAGGGAGCAGTTCAAATGTGTGTACTTTGGGCTTTATGTAAAGCAAACGCAGAACACGAAAAATCAAGATGTTAAATTCATTAGAAAACAAATTCCTCATTGTACAGTAGTATGGAAATCTCTAGTCAACCTGCCATTAATAATAGAGTCTTATTTTCTGAATGATCTATTTAAAAGAACAGCAAGCATTGTATTTGCTAGTAAAGCTGAAGTGTTTACATGGAATTACTAAATAAATTATTTGATCTAAGATGTCTCTCATCAGTGCTGATTTTTAATGCTGAAAATTAATTTTTGCAGACACTTATTTAGTTTGTGCTGTTCTTTAAAATCTCCCAAAGCAAAATTTTTAATGCATCTTTTTGTTTTAAATTAGGTTCTGAGGAATACACAAAACATGCATTTCCCTGGGAGGCCTGACAGGAGCACTCCCTAAGGTTTTCCAGAGCTCTCCACATCGTGACGCTGCCCCTTACTGTCCCAAACTAATGATTCTATTGCTGAAGCAGAGCAGGGGGCTATCGCCTGAAAGCCCTGCAGCAAGTGGTACTGCATAGCTGCCGTTCTCCCCGCTCTGAGTCCTGGGCTGTGTGGATAGATAGGTATTTTTTGAGTAGAAAGTGATGGCAGAGGGGCAAAACTCCATCCTGGAGTCAAACCTGGTTCTGGGCAAGCTGAGCACACAGCATGTGGTTTGATTTATTTTTCAGCCGCAGGAAAGCCCTGCACCCCAGGCTCGAGGCCTGGCCTGCAGGTTGTTGTGTGCAGCCAGGCTGGACGTGGGCCATGGGCACTCTCAAGCCCTGGTGCCCCCAGCGCAGCCGAGGCTGGCCACTGCAGAGGGGCCTGGCGCCGGGCCTGGTGCAGGGGAGCCGGCTGGCACAGCAGAGCAAGGCCTGCACTGCCCCGCGGCCTGGCAGGGCCTGGGGCACTGAGTGGCCTTGCTGCGGGTGCAGTCCAGCCCTGGCACCCAGCCTGCCTGCAGGCGCGTGCCCGGTGCTGGCAGCATGTCAGCAGCTGGAGGGAGGCGAAAGCCCTGTGAAAGGCCAAGGCAGAAGTAGCAGCAGTCCTTGCAAATGCAGAGTCTGGCCACACCGTGTCCCCCTCTAAGCACAGCATACGTTTGTTCTTTATTAGGAGCTGAAAACTGAAAAAAAATGAAAGTATAAATAATGCAATCTATCCCCTATTTCTCATTTGCCTGGCTTCCTTGTACAGCATGCTAAGCCACATGACATTTAATGCTTTCAGTGCTAGGTTCCTGTTTAGAAGACCTATCTAGCATTTACGTTAAACACCATCTGAAATTTTTTCGGAAATGGATGCTACACTTTGTATTCAGGACAGAATTCCTGTCTTCCACAAAGCCTACTCATGCAGAGGCTGCACCCTGGTGTTCTTGTGCTTGCAGGGATCGGGGCTCAGCTCGGGAGCAGCAGACCCCCACCCTTCTCCCCACAAAGCAGGGCCCCAGCTCATGACAAGCCAGTTATCCACAGGGGCTCTGCCATCAGCACAACACACCCTGCACTCTGCTGCTTCAACAGGAAGTCATTCTGCCCTCCGCTTCTTTTTCTATATGGTATATTTATATGCATCTTTTCCTTATAGGAGAAATAATGTGTGTGGTTTTGAGTAGTATGTTCCTGGTAATTTGCTTTCTTCTTTGGGGGAAATTGAGCAAGCTGATACAATGGCTACCTTGGTATGAGTCACACCAGGAATGTTATCTGGGACAGAGGTTTCACCAAGCTGACACCTAACAGCACCGACCGATGGATACTGCTTCAGAAGTTAGAAACATGTTCTTTACCTTGGTGAGATGCAAAGCCCTTTTTTTGGGAAAAAAAAATTATCCAGATTAGCATTACCTCTCCACCCTCCATCTCCACTTCTCTTCTTCTTAGCATGAGGAATTACAAACATAGCTCAGGAAATGATTCAACCTGCTGCTGAGCCTCACAGCTGTAACAGTGCTTTAACATGGCGGCCAGCAGATAGCAAGGCCTATTGCGCTCCCATGACACACCCACGGCTCCAGCCCCACTCTCTCTGGTGCTTCTGTTCTCATTTGAAAACAAAATACAGATTGAAACATCAGATAGTGATCATAAACTTGTATTTTTAGCAATTGTTCTCATTCATTTTTGACTGATAGAGTGGTGCTTGAGTAACTTTGAACATCCTCATATGGCGCATCTTGCCCATCTTGAAACCCACTGGCTTTTCCTAACATGATTGAATGATAGAATCATTACCTCATGGAATAACCCAAGCTGGAAGGGTTCTATGAGGAACATCAAGTCCAACACCTGAGTCCATACAGGGCAACCTAAGAGTTAAACCATGTGTCTATGAGCATTGGCCAAATGCTTCTGGAACATTCTTGAACATTCTTGGTGCTGCAGCCATTCCCTGGGAGCCTGTTCCATGCCCACTGCCCTCTGGGGCAGACTATTCCTAACCCCCACCTGTCCCTCCCCTGACACAGCCCCACACTGTTCCCTTGGGCCCTGTCGCTGCCACTAGAGAGCAGAGCTCGGCACTGCCCTCCGCTCCCTGTGAGGAGCTGTAGGCTGCCATGAGGCCTCGCCTCAGCCTCCTCTGCTCTTGGCTGAACAAACCCAGGGACCTCAGCTGCTCCTCCTACACCTTGCCCTCAGAGCCTTCCCTGTCTTTGTAGCCCTCCTTTGGATGCTCTCTAAGAGACTTGTGGGCACCCAAACCTGCACACAGTACTCAAGGTGAGACTGCACCACGGCTGAGCAGAGCAGGCCCGTCACACCTTTGGCCCAGTTAGCTACAGTGAGCTTCATGCACGCCCAGGGTACGGTTGGCCCTTTTGGCCACCAGGGCATCCTGCTGACTCATACTGAGTTTATCATTAACCTAAGTGCCCAGATCCCTTTCTGCAGGACTGCTCTCCACACATGTGTCTCCTAACCTACACATACATCCAGGATTACACTGTCCCAGGTGCAGAATCTAGTATTTGCTCTTGTTGAATTTCATATGTGTAGTGATTGCCCAGTGCTCTAATCTATCAGTATTGTATCTGTATATAATCTATCTCTGTAAGGCCTCTCTACTCTCAAGGGAATTGACAACTCCTTCTAAGTTAGTATTGTCCACAAAGTTACAGGCAGGTGGAATAGAGACTACTCTTGATTTCAAGAAATCGTAGAATCAAAGAATCGTTTGGGTTGGAAGGAACGTTAAAGACCATCTAGTTCCACCCTCCTGCCATAGGCAGGGATTCTTTACTCTAGAACAGGTTGCCTGAAGCTCTATCCAACACTTCCAGGGAGGAGGCATCTGGGCAATCTCATCCAGTGCCTCACCACCATAAAGATTTTTTCTTTATATTGTTTATAAATCTATTCTCTTTCAGTTTAAAAGCATTATCCCTTATCCTATCCCTACATACTCTTGTGAAAAATCCCTCTTCAGCTTTCTTGCAGGCCCCTTTAGGTAGTGAAAGGCTACTTTGGAGTCTCCTCAGCACTCTCTATTCTTCAGACTGAACAACTCCAACACTCTGAACCTCTCTTCACAGAGAGATGCTCCAGACCTCTGATGATCTTTGTGGCCTCCTCTGAACTCACTCCAGCTGTTCCATGTCTTTCTTCATGGCCCCAGAGCTGGATGCAGTACTCCAGGTGGGGTCCCATGACAGTGGAGCAGAGTGGGACAATCCTCTGCCTCGCCCTGCTGGCCACCCCTCTGTTGGCTTTCCGGGCTGCAAGCGCATGCTGCCAACTCACGTAGAGGTGCTCATTAACCAACACCACCAAGTCATTCTCCTCAGGGCTGCTCTCAGTCCACTCTCCACCCAGCCTGTATTTGTGCTTGGGATTGCCCCGACCCAGGTGTGGCACCTTGCACCTAGCCTTAAGGAGCTTCATGAGGTTCGCATGGGCCTGCCTCTTAAGCTTCTCAAGGTCCCTCTGGGTGGCATGCCTCCCACACCATACTATATGTCAACCACACCATAATGCATAATTGCAATTAGGAGGCATAGACATGAACTCACTCCAGCTCCAAACAGCTTCCTCTTTAACCCAAGCAGAACATCATAGCTGTAAAGACATAATTCAAATTATTTCACTCCAGATTTATTTCCCTAAGTTTTAAATGTGGAGATGCTGAAGATGGGGTAAGATAGGCACTTAAAAGGCAGAAGCAACATTGACAATAGCATCAAATAGTCATTCATATGGGAAACCAACCTGACATTTGTTGCAGCCACTCACATCAGGGATGGGAGATTCTTGTCTCCTATCATGTTTGACTTTATAACTTACCCAGAGTTTGAGCTAGCCCACGAATCAAGCACCATAGCACAGATGGAAAGTGATTTCTGCTCTTGAGCAAGGAGGGAGGGAGTGTGATGCCCCACAAGCTGCTGCTCTGCACATCCTGGATGAGCTGGTGTACAGATGTCCCTGCCTGCCCCAGCACCTGACCAGCGCACAGCTGTGGGCAGCACACTGCCACTTGCCTCCTTCTGGGAGCTGTGGGAACGCTCTGCCTTTGCACTGCAGTACAGCAAAAGCACATGCTTGGCACTTGCTCTGGGCACACGGTGCTGACAGACGCCTGGAAGACCTTGACCCACAATATGGATGACACAAGAGAGCAAGAAAGGCAGGGGAAGGGGAATTACTGATGCTGAATGACAAAGCCCAGTTCCTCTCCTCTCTGGACACTGGATTTCCCTGTACTGATGTGTCTCCTTTAGCAAGATTGTAGCCATCGCACCCTGGCTCCACATCCCTTGCCCTGCCAGGTGAGATTAACAGCTGCGGCTGTAAACTTTATCCACATCTCTTCCTCCCTACTCCCCAACAGACTTTTCCCACTGTACCGACAGATGGGAGAAAGCCTAGGGACCTGCCCTGCTGCCAGGCGTAAGGTGGCCAGGCACTCATGCTTTTTCCCATCCAGGAGCAGAAAAGAATCATTCAAGAAATATAAAATAATCATTTAATAAAGATGAATTAGTAAACTAAATATCAGTTAATATTTGATTAATTAATTTGATCAATTAATTTGATCTACGTACAAAATGATTCCTACACTTTGTTACCTTCTTGCACACCTACCAGCAGCAAAATAAATAAATAAATAAGTGTGAGTTTTTCTACTATTTTAATACAAGCTTGTAGTATTATGACCATCCATAAATATCTTTCAAGGTGTTGCACACATGACATACTGGGAAACTTAGTCTTTGGAGCAGGAAGAGAGCTGACCTGAGCTTCTCTACAGGTACTTTCATAAAAGAGGCTGTGGCAGCTGATGAATCTTGCAGAAAACAGTGCAGAAAGAGATAGTGGCCTGAAGATGACAGTGCCAAGGACATGCCTAAGATTGGCATTTGAGCAAGTGATGCTGGACTGACTGTTGCCTGAGACATGAAGACTGAGAGTAGAGCAGTGAAACTCTGTGCCCTTTCTGAAGCCAGAGGTGGGATGAAATCTGTGGCTTTTCCATTCATTAAACTAAAGATGCATCAACATAGTGGAATGGCAAAATATACCTGAGAGGTAAGATATGGACCCAAGCAGTACCACAAATTCTCTCAGTGAATGAAGGACCTGTTTGGAGCCAGGATATACAGCCTTTGAGTTCTGTGAGTGCTGTAGCCAGAGGACTGCCCACATGCCCCCTTGGCTGTGGTATTCCTTTCTAAGCACAGGCCGAGCTAGGGCTTGAGGAACCCTGGCATGGTGAGCAGCCCAACCATGGCTTTGGGGTGATGTGACAGATTGCCTGGTCCATCCTCCTGAGACAGCTGTGGGCACGCAGCCATTGGATGAGGGATGAGCCAAGGCACTGCCAGTACTCCCAGCAAAGTTTGGCACTGCTGGTGAGAATATGTGGCAATGACTACTGCCCACTCTGGGACCTCTGTCAGTCTTAAGACCATAAAACCTTGTTGCCAATGTGTTACACAAACCTGGTACCTCCCTTGGCCAGCACCAGAGGTGCCAAGGACCAGGCAGAGAAGAGATCTCAGCTCCAGCTCATGACCTGCTCTCAAACAATTCATATCCCAGTGTCACTGAACTGGGAGCATGCTGGGCAGGATCTACTGAGCTCTGCTGTCCTTTATGCAGATTCGCTCCCTAAAAGCAATTAATTTTGCCCTTTACTCCAGATGTAGGAGTGGCTTGAAAGGGAAAACCCAGTTTTCTAGGGATGAGTTAAGGAACCAGGTGAAGAATAAAGGTCCAGCTTTATTTTCAGTTCACATCACAGCTGTGTCCAGTGAGGCATTTCATGTGTCCAGGCGTCCTTGACTAACTTCTAAGCCTGTGTTTGGCAGCAGCCCAGTCCTGCAAGTACCACATGCAATTCAGGCTGCTTGTCAAATGAACGAACCTGTGTCAAACAGCAAATTCCATTCTGTATCATGTGGCCACAGCTCTGTACCCTGTGTGCTCATGTCTTACTCAAGCTCTGCCTTGCAGGTTGTTAGAAAAGATGCATCCTGAGCTCTGGCAACAGATAGCTAGACAATATGCAACAGATCCTGGGCTGAGACAGCAAAAGGCTGCCCAGTTTGACCTCACCATGGCAAAGATGGGGTACAGAAGAGCCCTGCCCTTGATACCTCCATAGCTGGTCCTGCCTGGGGGTCAGCTACAGTTGGCAAAGTGCCTGCTGCTTCTCAGCTTCCTCCAGCTAGCACCAGGCCTCCAGGTCACATCCTCTGTGGGGACGCAGAGTTTGGCCAGGCCCCCCCACCTGCTGGTGCCACACTGGGTGCCACAGCTGTTTCTGACTGCCCCAGGAGCTGGACCTGGATGAAGGCACCCAAGCCACTGTTACTTGGTAAAGCTGGATATGCTGGTGCAGTTTGCAGCCTCTTGGCAGAGCTGTGCCTGAGGAAGAGGAGGATGATGAAGGCAGTGCTGTGGGAGCTGTGTTCCCATTGGGCCCCCATTTGGTGCAGAGCTGGGCCAGTGCTCTATGTTCAGAGCAGAAGGCTGGCTTTTGGGCTCTTTTGCCTTTCAGGTATGCACCCTAAGGCAGTTCTCTCCAGACCGACCCTTGACATGAAATGGGAACCAGTGATCCAGAAAAATTTAGACTATCGGTTTAGCATCAGAACAGCAGAGCTCTCTCGGATTATTCATCCATGTGAGCTTTCAAAAGACCTGCTCATTTGGGCCAAGTAGAGTTGACTACAATTTTTTTAATGACACTGCTAATTGGAAGAGAATAACTCTTCCTGTGCACATCCAGCCCATTGATCTTGGCCTCAGGTAGGACATTCATAGTTGCTATTTACAGCACGGAAACAGAGGCATGATGATGAACCTTCACTTTGGGTTCCCAAGGCAGATGATCAGAGGAAAGGAAAGAAAACCTGAAAGGTGCTAAGCCTCATCTGAGGGGTAAGAAGAAATGGAGGTAGCATGGGACTTCAGTGCTCAGAAACACTAGAGATGGGAAAGAGATGCCTTGTGAAGCTGAGCGCATCCTGCTCTGAACCATGACAACCCACAGGCTTCCTGCCCTCACCTCCCCTCACAGCCCTGCTCTGGGCTGTGAGCTGCTGGATCTGGTGCTCCTGCAGTGCTTTTGCCCGTGACTGTGCCTTCCTTCATCTTTTCTATAGACCTTTTATTTTTTTTTTCTGTATTTTAAAGCTTTTTCTCAATTTTCAGCATCTCTAAAGAATAAATGAAGCCAAACCATGCATTTTCTGCTTTTAAACATATTTACTAGGCATCAAACCACCTTTGACATATCAAACATATTCAAATCTTTTCAGAGCTCAAAAGCAGCTGAAGCACAATGGATTGAGGATTTCAGCAGATCCTGGGCAGTCCTGAGCTCTTGTTCTTCCAACAGGACATACAAACCCAATGTATGAAGATCTATCGAAACTAAACCCAGCAATGTCCATGACATGGCTGCACCTGGCTTCCCAACACCTCCCTTTTTGATTCTCAGCAACTTTTGTCTGACAGAGATTTTTGGTTCTTGAAGACTGAAAAGAGGGCGATCACTTCAGCCGTTGTTCCCCCAGCGAAATGACCCCATCCCAAATGTGATGCACTCTATTTCTGAACAGATCTTCTACCTATCCCAAATACATTTAATGGTCATGAGATTAAATAAAATGCTCCTCTAATTAATTCCCAGAGAAAAGCACAAATAAACTTATTACAGAATTTATGTTTCATGCAATCAGGTTCTAAAGCTGGAGAAAAGGAAGTGACAACACTCCTACACAGCCATTTATGTTCATCAACTATAAAATACTATGGTTTTAGTTTGACAGTGTTTTAGTACTTGAACTGGTATTCAAAAAACTTTGGGCTCAGTCCCGCTTTCAGCAGTCTGCATAGAAGACTGGGGCAGATTTACCCAGAGCTATGCTGGAGGACTCCAAAGCAGAGGTGATTAGACTTGGCTGTAATGGTTTAACCATCACAGTGGCTGTCTCCTTCATGCTGTGCCATCGGATGGCACTTCAGCCACACTCACAGCTGACGCAAACATGTGTGCCATGGCTATGAGCATAACGCTTGAAGACAGTGGGGAGAAAGTGGCTGCAAGAGAATCAAGGAGTGGAGGTTTATGGTGGCACATCTCTTTGTGGTTCAGCTTTCCTTGTTGAGTTGCTGAAGTCACCTGAGGAATCGTTTGAGAGTTTCTTGCACTCCCCTTCTCCAGAAGCTCTGCAGGGGGAATGTTTGCATGTTGTTTTTTCACATCCTTCCCCACTGGGTTCCTTTCCAGTCCTCCCGGGCTATGTCATGGCAAGTAGGGTGTCTCTCCCAAGACCATCCCGTCTCTACCACTGCCAACACATCTCAGTCTTTTCTAGAGGGTAAGACTGCTTCTGGAAATGTGACCCTCCAGTGAGACTGCCCTTGTACTGATTCCCTGCAAGATTTAACTTAAGTCCTGTTCTGGCTGAGAGGCAGCAGCAATGGGGAGGACCCTCTACCACTACTTCTTGGTACCCTGGTACTGGGGAAGAGCCAAAACTACCTGGGCAGTGGGACAGCACACCCAGTACCAAAAATCAGGGAAACTCCAGGAAAGCAGAAAGGTCCCCTGTGAGTCAGAACACCTACAGGCAGGCCCTCTGGGACAATAAGATGCAGCAGCCCCAAAATGACCCCCAGTCTTCACTGCTGAGACTGGTGGATGTGGCCTGGGACAAATAGTTGTCGTCTTGTGGGGCCCAGCACCCAGCGTTGTGTGTCAAGGACAAGGCACTGTCAAAAGAGACACTAATTAGTGCTAATTGCAACCAGTCAGGCAAACTGAAGAGCATGAAGGAAGCTAGGCCTAGCAAAGCCAGCTCCAGTCATAGAATCATAGAATAGTTTGGGTTGGAAGAGACCTTAAAGATCATCTAGCGCCATCTCTTGCAAGGATAGGGTCAGGCAGGCTCCCTTGCCACGGCAAGGAGGCCATTTGTGTGACAGATGGTGCTGGGAGAACCCCACAGACTGGGACCACCATGGTCTCTACCCACCATCACCCATCCTTCCCATGTCCCATCCAAACAGAAGTGCCTAAGTGCTGGAGCATATCTATAGCTCCTCACAAGCTGCTGTCCTTGCAAGCAGTCTCCATTTTCAGAAAGGTTTGTGTGCTGCAGATTGGGACAATACACTGCAAAGCGGAGGGTGGGTTGATGGTCTTCCATGGGCTTCTGGCTACTTCAGAAGCAGGACAACCACTGAGTGAGATGCTGGGAGATGGTACATCCCAAAGCAACTCTTGCTGCTGTTCTCTCTACCTCCTGGGCCACACTCTGACTTGGTGCACATGGGCCACCTGTCCCAGTGGGGTTAAGTCCATCTTCTTTAGCTATTTGAGGAAGAAAATAATAGCATTACCAACACCAGTGCCGAGCGTCTGCTTTCTGTTTTCTGCAGTTTGCTTTTTCTCACTGAAGGCCATGTTCCCTTCAGTTGTCCATCACCTACATCTGTAGCACTTTCAGCTTTCACTCCTTTTGCCCCAGAATCCTCACAAGCTCCTTGTGCTCAGAGCAGAGCAGATGTGGTCAAACCATCACAGCCCACTGGTGAGTCCCAGGATGCCTCCCTGAGACAACTGCAGGTGATGAACAGGATGCTCTGGCTTCCTTCCGAGAGCAGGATGAAGATTTTTCTCTTTCATCCTTTTAATGTGACTCTTCATCAGCAAGTCTGTCCTCATATCTGCAGACATTATTTGGTACACAGATCCTGATGGGTACCAAGGAGCTCTGAGAACTGAGTTTCAAATCCTGCCCCTTTCCCTTCTTCCTTACACATTCCACACAATTTCTCCTGGAAGATAGATAATATTTCTCCCTCTGCCCACTCTGGAATAAAAAGCAGAGCACAGATACACAGGCAGGCATCGCAGTGGCTACTGAGACAGGATTCCTCCCAGGGCAGCATCTCCTCTCCCCAGCACTCAGAGTGACAGCAGAGCACAGGCTGGGACAGCCGACTGGCCCTGGGCTCCTGTTGCACTGCTGAGAGCACTCAGGACATATGCACTGTGAGCAGGATGGAGGAGTAAAACCTTTCCCTCTGCGCCAGCTCACATGGGGCCCCCACAGCCTAACTATGCATTGCTCATTTTTTGATGGCCTGTGTGGGGTGGAGACCCACTGGCAGACCTCTCTGAAAAGATCTGGAAGGAAAGCTCAATCTTCTATGCCTTGCTAGTAAATTCCCATTCATGCATGGTTTCTCAAATGCCTTTTGAGTGCTTTCCTTTACTCTCTGTGCCAGCAATGAATCAGGCTTGGAAGTGCATTGTCAGGCGATCCGGAGCTGGCCTCTTGCTACGAAAAACCATGTGCCCAGCAAAAGCAATATCGAAGTGCCCTCTGGTGGTAACTCCTTCAGTCATCAGCTGGCGTATCCCGTTCTTATTTCTGCCCAACATTCCCGTGCCAAACCTCCCCTGGATCATTCCTGGAACGTCTGAGCTCCGGTGTCAGTGCAGCTCCTGCTCTGCCAGCCCCATGCACTCACAGGCAGATCACGTCCTGCTTCATTACTTGCTTCTGCAGCAGACCGCAGCGTGTCCCTGATCACGCATCTGCGGTGATGCAGGACAGCACCAGGAGCTGGGAGCTTGGCCTAGATGGCTGCCCACATGTCAGCACACCTGCACAGCACCACCCAGCAGCCCTCTGCTGAGCAAATCTGCTGCAGCTGAGGATGCTCAGAGCATGTTGTCCCCAGCCCCCTTCCTTCCCCACTGACATTTGTATTTCTCAGACAATTTTAGCAAAATTTTGG
The DNA here is from genome assembly GCF_002078875.1 of Numida meleagris. Classification (NCBI taxonomy): domain Eukaryota; kingdom Metazoa; phylum Chordata; class Aves; order Galliformes; family Numididae; genus Numida; species Numida meleagris. Next base: position 773,057 of record NC_034420.1, read on the forward strand.
ATGTGGAAGATGTCAGGTAATTAACTTCCTCTACATTGCATTAAAAGTGGTGGCCAGGCAGAAAGGTGAAATTGTGGCTCCTTTGCTATGGAGAGACTGCAGTGAAAGCTCAGCTGCAGCACAAGCCCTTGGAGACACCACAGGAAGCCATGTTTTATAACCCTGCTTTTCCCAAAACTCCTTTCACAACTTGCTGCTCTGTTTATTTTAAACAAAATATCTTACAGAGGCATTACTTTATCTGTAGAACAAACAACACTAGAAATGTCTGCATAACAGCTTTATTGGCTCTGGAGCAAGAGGGTATTAAAGAAAATCAAATTGGTTTATCCAAAATAGGATTAAAATTCAGCTTGACCATTTGCTTAAACATGAAAACATTTCTAACCACTGGTCATGCTACCCAGTGCGATCCTGACATGCTCCCCTGCCAAGTGACAAGCTTGCACCATCCGGTTCTGCTCTGCTCAGAAAGGGAGGAAGCCATGGAGAACTGCAAAGCAAAAGTCAGTCTAAGCTGGAATATCTCCAGGTGTCACAGGATGTGCCACTGTGGCATCCCACGGACCAGGGGCAGAGGTATTGCAGTGGTATGTAGGGAAGGCATGGCAGTGGGATGCAACCTTCCAGGGGCACCCTCCTGCCACAGGAGCCTGTCACAGGGGCAGAGGAAGTTTGGGCATACCCAGGTTCAGGAAGCACGGTGCTGGAGGGGATCGCTGCCTGCAGGCCCACCCCTGCCTTTCCACCCACCTCTATGTGAGTGCTGCACACCTGTGTTTAAACTGCGTAGTCCCAAACCCTCATGTGCATGTCCCCTCTCCCACACCAGCTCCTATGCGGAAACTGCCTCAGCACCCTCCTCACTCTTCTGTGAGACGATGCTGGTCAGCAGAGCAGCTTGAGGTGAGGGCACAGGGCCCTCCGATCCCTGCTCCAGAGGTGCGGAGCTGCTGTCCCTGTGCTGGGTATATAGCTAGTTATTATAAATTGTGTTAACAGCAAAAGGAGAATGACCCTTCATATTTGGCTAAAACTCAGCTTTGCCAAAGCATTAATTCCACAGGAAGGACTTGGCTGGATGAAAGCTTTTTAAATTAGAGGCAAGGCTGACAATGGCTTATTTCTGTGTATGCTGCTCCTGGCACTCAGATGAGATGTTCATATGAAATGCGTGCAAATTAAATATCAGCCCCAAGACTGCGAAATGATGTTGCCTGAAGCTGACCCCTTTAATTTGTATTTCAGCCAGCTCAACAAATATTCTGTATCTCACAGGAGCAGCTCAGCAGACAGCAGTTTTGAAAAATTTGAAGTAGCTGCGTAGATGTATAAATATAGACTAAAGAAGATATTTAAGTGCTGATCATTTCTCCTGGCCTGTACAATAAATCAGTTAATCCTGCAAACTGTCAGACACTTAACTTGTTCTTGACACTGATGAGATTCCTCTGAGCCTTCTCTTTTCCAGGATCAGCCATCCCATCTCTCTCAGCCTTTCCTTGTAGGGGAAGTGCTCCAGCTTCTTCATCACCCTCATGGCCCTTCGTTACCCTCACTCCTGTAGCCCCATGTCTGTCTCTGTTGTCCTGGGGAGCCCAGAACTGGAGCCAGCTCTCCAGCTGTGGCCTCACTAGAGCTGAGCAGAGGGGCAGGACCACCTCCCTCCCCTGCTGGCAACACCAGGCCTAACGCAGCCCAGGACACTGTTGGCCTTTGCAGTACGGGCACACTGCTGACTCGTGTTCACTCATGGATCACTCTTGAGCTTTGAGGAGGTGATCCTCAAACACGAACCAGCTTTCTTGGGTCCCTCTTCCTTCTGTGGCCTTATCCAGGCACTCTTCTAAGCAGATCCTCAAAGAGGCCAAAGTCTGCTATCCAGATGTCCAGGGCTGTGAGCTTACTGTGTGCCCTCCTCTCTTCCCTCAGCATCTTGAAGTCCATGGTCCATGTCTAACGCTGTTCGGACCTTCAGACTAATGCATGTGAGACTTCAACACCTTCCTGCATCAGTCCCTACCATCCAGATGATATATTTCTTGTCCAGTCAGCACTGGACCTTCCACATCTTCTCCTCCCTTGAGCCTGAGGGCTGCTTTCAGACATCTCACTTCATGTCAGTTGGGACTGAGTTTTTCCTTGTGTTTACCAATCTGGAGACCAAATATTTCACTTGGTCACATCCTGCAGCCTATGCCTGCTGCTCCCCAGGTTGGCTCTAGCTCTCTTAGAAGGAGGTGCTCAAAAGCGGACCTCATTGAACTCCTTACAAACTGGGATGTGACCCTGAAAACAGCAAGCTGGTTTTGCCCTGCTGTCAAAGCTACAGAGTGAGCACTGTTGTGGAGTGTGATCCTGGGTCCTCAGGATGAGAACATGTTGTAATTAAGGAGATTAGGGTAAGTCTGGTTAGGCAGAAGTTGAACATCAGTGTGAAGTGCTGCACTGACATCCCATTTCACAGCTTGCCCTTTAGTTTTTCCACTCTGAGACAGACACTTGATTAGATCTGTCACTGTTAATGCACATATCTTTAGGGATCAGAATGCACAATGCACAGCTGTTTTATAGCCTATAAAACCTGTTTAATGGGTGTCAGGTATGTGAACAATTGATCTTCAACTCTGCAGCTCCTGGCAAGCACCAAAGCTCGGCAACCTCCTTCAAGAAGATGTTTAAAAGACAAACATTCATGCTCTGGGAGGCTCCCAAATTCCCAAACCATGTTCACCCACCAGCAGAAGCAGCAGCACAGCCACTACCCAGACTGATTTTCATTGTTCCTATCCTTTCCCAGAGCTACAGGTCCCCTGCACTATGGGGCTTTGGACAGCTGCAGCTACTAATGCATGGCACAACTGTAGTCATTCAGAAAACAGGCTGGGGACAGCAGGTTTGGGCAGGAGCAAGAATGAAACAGCCAGGAATTGTCACCATCCCCCAGAAGCCAGTGAGGTGGAAGTGACGGCTTGATCACCCAGGACCCTGGCTTTCACAGAGCCTCCTGTGCATTTGCTGCTTCCCACATGAAGCCAAGCCCGACGAAGGGATGCATACTCCCATATATGAACCCTGTGGATCCCCCACAGGGATCTATTGGCCTTTCCTCCCAGTGCTAGGGCATCGTGCTAAAGAGTTGACAGCAACTGCAGAGGTCAGAAGTCTGTCTGGCACCAAGTGGATTGGAAAGCCGGAGCACAAGGCCACAAAATTTACAAAGTGCCCTTTTACAGCAGAGCTTCTTTGCTCTGTGTTTTACACCTCTGCTCATTGCAAAGGAGCACATGCCTTTCTGTAAGGCTAAAACAAAACCATGGGAAGACAATCAAAAGATTGCTTTTCTGGACTCCCTGCCACACTGCAGCTCCCGAGTGATGCATCTGTCTTTGCTGCTGCGCTCTGCAGAAGTTCTCTCCAACAAGATGCTGAGACCTGTGTAGCTGACCGGGAGGTGCCTGTGGGACGCCTGTCACTCTCTGGGACTCCTTCCTCTCATGCCCTTTCTGCTGAGGTCACCAGTGCCCCCTTGAATTTCATGTCTGAGCACAGCTCCATTTTTCCCCATCCCTGGATTTTGCTAATATTTCCTCTGCTCATCCACACAGGTCCCTCCTAAAGCCCCTGTGCTGTCACAGTAAAAATGCTGTTTTTATTTCCTCCCTTAGTTGTTAAACTGTTTTATATCAGCTGTCTCTTCATCCTCTTCTTGACATTTTTTTTTTTTTTTAACATGGGGCAATATTCCATAAACCAGTCTAAAACATTGCAGTTCAGGAAAATGCAGTGCTCCTGGAAAGAAGCTTGCAAACCCACTATTATTTTCCTCCTGAAATGCAATTTCAGTGACTCATCCTGGTGCCACACTGCAGTGCACAGCCATTGTGTGGATTTTCACCCAATCTCCAGCAGTCACAATTCACTGCTCCAGTTTTCAGGCCAACAAAGCCATTAGGAAAACAGATGTAAAATAAAATCCTCCTGGTAAACAGTTGGCTGGCTGAGCACCACAGCCCCTTGGGATAACAAGAGAAGAGACAGGCATTCAGCGCTTTCAATGGCTGTTTGTAACCAATGTGACCGAGCTAGTGGGAGCTCCTATCTGTACACAGGTTTCTCTGAATGAGAGCTGACCCCTTGCCATCCCTGTTACCATCCCCTCTCTCTCCCCATCCTTATGCTCCTTTCTCAATCCCACTTCTTCCGCTACCCACCTCTATCCCACCCCTTTTCTCTTCACTCTTCATCTCTATATCAAACCCTTCCCCTCCACATCTAAATCCCACAGCAATCACTATCCCTATCTCATCTCACCCATATGCTGTCCCATCCCATTCCCATCTTATTCATATTCCCATCCCTGTACCTATCCCATACCCATTCTCATCCCATTCAATTCCTACCCCATTCCCATTTCCATCCCAACATATCCCAATCTTTCTGTTTTGTATGAGGGCCCCGTCTGAAGGGAGAGGTTTCTTCTGACTTTTCCAGGGCAGACAACAGTGCCAGGCAGCCCCACAGGAGCTGCTGGGGAACGTGCACCAGGACGTGGACCAGAGCTCACTTCCATGCTCTCTGCTGCCTGTGGCTCAGTCCTAGGATGAAAAGCCAGGTCCAGCCCAGGGCATCACTCAGAGCACTTGGCCTCAGCCTTGCTTGCACAGTTGCTTCTGTTCCAGAAATTTTCAGCCCATGTGTACGAGGATGAACAACCCTAGTTTTCCCAGGGCCATTCACGAGCTCCTGCTCAGTGGAGAGAAGCAAGAGCTGCTGACTTTGGTCATGACACTGGCAGAACAGTGGGGGTGACATGCACTGCCAGTCCAGGTATCCTAACTCAAACCCAGGCCACTGAAGTCCTCCATCAACCTAACAAAACCTCCAGGGAAGGGCTGACCACAGTTGTTGCATCAGGTGCCATGGTCCTGCCCTCCGGGATGGTGGCCTCACCATCCCGTACTCATCTCGCTGAGCACCACCAAACTCTGCCACAGTGAATTTAATTTTGCTGGGCCCTCAAAGCCAGGCTGTGGGGCCCAGTGGGGCTGTGGGAGCTGACAGAGGACCCTGTCCCAGGTGGAAAATGTGCCCTGCTGCACTGCTCCAGAGCCAGTGTCATCCTGTAGACACTCACCTGGCAGAGGCCGTGCCCTTCCCGCTGCCTCTCTCTCGGTCCCTATTTGAGCCCAGGGAGCTGAAGCTGAGAGTCGGGAGCAGAGCAGGGCAGGAGAACTCAGCTTGTGGCTCTGCTTCACTGAAGCCTGCGAGCTGGACAGCAGCCTGTGCCAGAACAGTACCAAGCACTCAGGCCAGCAACTTGGCCACCATGGCACTCCCCGAATATACAACTGCATCATTAGAGGGTGCCAGTGCGTGGCCCTGCAGAGTAAGACTATCCCCCAAGTAAGACTTGTCCCCTGAGCTCCTCCGGCAGCTGGCCTAGAGCTGGGCAGGGGTGTCTGGGGGCTGCATGATGCTGCGAGCATGGCACATCTATGTAGGTTGCACCAAAAATACTGCCTCCTATTTATTTCCATGGAAAGTACAGCAGATACAAAGAGCGTAATAACACTATTTGTTAGACAAAACTCTCAGCTACAAAACATTATTTTTTTACATAGTCACCACCGTTTTGTGTATTTTTTTTCCAGCAATGAACAAGAGCTTGCATGCCACACTCATAAAAATCTGCACCAGCAGAGGTGACCCACAGTCATCACCGCTGAAACACACCATCCACTGCCTCACTGTGCTCACATTCACTGTTTGGTTTCCATAAATGTTCAGCAAGCATCAGTGAATATCAGTAGGTGCAATTTTTTCAACATGGAGGCATTCAATTTCACACCTTTTCTTCATATGCACTTCCATGTCAGATGCCATTTTGTCAGACAGCCCCTCTACTGCCATCTGTCACAAGGCAACAAAAAGTTATGGGATACTGGTGGAAGGTCCAGCCTCTACTGCCATCCCACCACCCTTCACCTCTGACATAGCTAGCATAATGAAATAGGAGGCATTACTTTTGGAGCAGCCTTCATATATTCCTGCTTCAGAAGTCCAAATGCTAGAGCCATGCCAGCTGTGCAGGACTGGGAGCAGAGCCCACTATGACATAGGGATGTACACGGCGCTGAGCTATGTCAGCGGCTCCAGCACCTCTTGCAAGTGTTGCTCGGCCTCCTCCATGATACGATAACTGTGGCCACCAGCACAACAAGGCAGAGACAGCAGGCACAGTGTAATCCCAACTATTCTGACCTGCAGCTATCTCCAGGCTTTCCGATAGCACTGCAGGTCTGGTGAGCCCCATAAACCTCAACCAAAAGGCTTAATGAAAGTTATGTTCAGGTTTCAGGCTTCAGAACTTCACCAACAGGCCTTTGGATGGGGCCAAGGGCCCACATATCCCACAACAGTGCAGGATTCACAGTTTGGCATCTTCTTGAGGATGCCAAAGATGTCAGGATCCCACTGGGAGATGTCTTCCAGAACCCTCAGCAAACAAAGATCTGCATTAATTCCCCAGGAAGAGACCCCGTAGGTTCCAAGACCAGCTCTCTAGAGTTGTGGGGCTTGGCTGGCTGAGCGGGTGGTGAGGAGGTGGCCCTCAGCCTAGCCAAGTTTGGGGACCCTGGGGCCACACCAGCCTGGCGATGCAGCCTCACACAGGTTGCTGCTGTGTGATGGGAGATACAGGCTGCAGTGCCAGGGATGGAGGCCTGGCAGGCAGCTGGACAGTGCTTCCAGCATGGCAGGACCTCACTGTGCTCCATGTCCTCTTGGCCATGGAGCACCACTCTCTCCACCAGCCCTTGCACTGCTGGTCCATGGATGTCTGTGACCAAGGCCCCATCATCTGGGCAGCTTCCTGCCACCAGAGAGAAATGGTGGCCCTGTCTCCACTATGAACCACAGCAGGGTCTGTGGGGATCAACTGGTCTCCAGTATTCTTTGTTTCTGTGAATAGCCCTTGAGCATAAAGCAGAGCTCTCTGCGACTACAGTTGGCTTTAGCTGATGGGCCATCCCACTAATCCAGGTGGGACAAGGGGCTATGCCACACAAGACTGGCCCTGTGAAGGCTAAAAGCACCCCAACAGACAGCAATGCAGGTATAAGAAGAGGCTGGAAAGCTGCAGAAGCCAGGCTATCTGCAGGAAACCCACTTTTGTGAGGACTGGGTGCCCTAAAGGGCCCAGGAGCCACAAGGTTCTGTCTGGAGCAGCCATGTGCCAGGAGGATGTCCATGACAGCTGCAGTCCACTCCCACCCTGCTCTTCTGTAGAGCAGAGGCTGAGCCCCAGGCTGTGCTGGCAGGACCAATGGGGTGCTGGCTGCAGAGCTGGGAATGTGGGAGCAGCCAACCCCTCAGAGCTCCAGCAAGCTCCTCCACAGGAAAAACAGCTCAGCTGGCAGCCAAGGTCATCCAGACTGAGCCTTTTCTACCTCTGGGATTTTCCCCAGACTCACAGCACTTCCTAGAGCGATTTCAGCCTTTAACTCCTTCCCTCTGATCCCTTTCTCTGCCAGTGCCTTACCCAGGAGGATTTCCTGGACTGCACAGCAGACCAGAAGAATGGACTTTGCATGCAGAAGCTGCCACATCTCTCCAGCATGGACAAGGCTGAGATGACCTGGGTCCCACAGCCAGATAGTGGGAAAGTCAGTGCTGGAAACTGGCACACACACAGCCAGCCGTGCATTTTTCCTGTGCCCTCAAGCTGCTAAATTGTTGCTGAGGCATCTGAAAGTAAGGTCAGTCCACGGAGATATGACTGCGGAGAGCTGGCAAAGCCCTTTATCAGTAGACAGTGGTACCTATGTGCTGTTCCATATGATATAAATAGCATGAGAATGAGATGTGCAAGAGGCCGCAGCCAGGGAAACATTCTGGGAGGGTCTGATTTCAGCAGGTCCCGTGGGCTGTGGGGCAGTGCAGGCAGAAGGATTGCAGCAGATTGCATGGCTGTGAATGTGACAGCTGGTTTTCCTTGAGTCAAAACCCTTTGGTTTAGTGGCACAGGGAGCTTTTTACATGGGTCACAGGGCTCCAAAGTCATGCAAACATGCAAAGACAAGAGCCCTTGGAGAGAAGAGGTCTGGTGTGGGCCGTGCCCAAGTCTTCCATGACTGGGTCCAAAACTCATCATCTTTCTAGCTATTAACAGAGAAACTCTGAGCAAAATCAAGGTCTGTAGAGAACTGCTGCTGAGGCACAAGCCACAGCCTGGTAACTGTTGAGTGTCTCACAAATGTCCCTGCAGAACTGGGGGTGTGCCAGGGACATCCCAGCTCAGTCTCTTAGCCACCCAGAAGCTTAAGGTAAATATTAAGGTAAATATTTGTCTTATAGGGTGCCGTTTTGAGTGCTATCTTCCCTCTAATGCTCTCGTCCTGCACCCACAGCCGGTCTGCACTGAAGAGGGGTGGTTTGCCTTCTAATAGCTACCATTGAGACATTATTGCCCCATAAAATCTCCTCTCTTCCCCTTCACAGTCATCATGCCATCTGCAGGATCCCGGGGAAACTCATGCTGAGGTCTTTCTTTGCTCAATCTCATCTTGCACCATCTGCTTTCCCCAGATAACCCGATCTCAGAGTGCTATGTCCACATGGACACGTGCTGCCTTCCACACACATCACTATCCCAGTGGCAGAGGCTGATCCAGGCCCTCTCCCGGGAACCTCTTGGTCTCCTGGCCCAGTGGGAATGGGTCATGGCCAGCCCACCCCTCACTCCCATAGAAGGCAGCAGGATCCATGCCAGTGCTGGTCCTGACCCAGGTGGGCCTGCTTAGAGGTTGATTTATGGCTGCTCTGAAGTTCTTCTGCAGTGACCAGTGCAGCTGAGTGGTGCTGCTCTGCCCTAACGTGCTCCAAACACCAGGCCACTGCCCACAGCCTGTGCAGGAACCTGATGTCTCAGTGGGCGGCATTCCCATGGCCCTGTGGCATGGGCCTAGAGCACAGTGATGGCAGGGCATCCCATCCCTGAGGCCCACACAGACCTGGAGCACAGTGAGGGCAGGTATCACATCTCTGAGACCCTCAGACTGGCACTGCTCAGGGGCGATTCCCTCCACAGGCCTTGTGGTGTTTTCTGCCTTGCCTTCCAGCAGCCAGCACATTCTGCAGAGCATCAATACCTCTGCTGCTGGGTACCCCCAAGGTGACAGGCTGCACGGCCTGTGTCCACCGGCAAATTCCCCTTCAGATCTCAGTCTGTCTAGCTAGGCCCTGCTCTGGCTGCTCCAGGCCACGTCCACCTCCTCTCGTTGTGGTGCCCAGGCTTCCCGCAGCCCACAGGGGTCCCTGCACTGCTCCAGGCTCTTGGAGAAAACCACACAGTGGCCTTGTGGCCTAAATGCAGGCAAGGTTTTGCAGCCCACATCGGCTCTGCCAAGCTGCCATCGATCTCTTTTGCTAAACTGGAGTCAAGCCAGCCCATGAATGATGTACTGTTGCTGGTTTATTGCTGCTGGTGTCTTGGTTTCCCACAGCTTGAAAGCCTCTGAAACAGAGTCAGCAAAACTGAAATGTGCACTACCTCAGCTGCTGCCCAGCACTCTCCAAGGTAAGGGGATTTCCTCTCAGCCCTGGCAGCTGCAGGAATAATGGGCTGCACCATCCGCTTGGGGTGTGCCCGCCCAGACCCCTGTGAGGCAGCACCTGGAATACACTGACCAGAGAGCAAGGTGATCACATTACTTTTTGAATGCAGATTCATGGATCTGCTCTACTGCATGCCTTCCCCAGTACAAATGAGGCTCTTCAACAGCACCCAGCCTTTGGTTTCCTGATCTCCTGTACAAACACTGGTGAGTTGAAACCCATGTTTTTGGGGGTGACCCCTGCTCAGCCTTTTCTTGCAGACAGGAAATCCGAGGTGCAGCCGAACTTCCATCAGTCAGGCTGTGAGTGCAGGGAGCATTCAAGGGTCTGTGATATAGCTCAAAACATTTCTTACCTTGACAGAGGAGGAGAAGAGCTATGGCTGTCATTTTACCTTCCAATGCAAGTCCTTGATCCCAGCGCTTTGCCAGGGGACCCACTTTCTTTGTGTTAGCAACAAGCCTGGCCCATGGTGATGTTTTATTTCCATGGACCCAAGCAAAACAGCCTTCATACCCTGCCTTCCAGCATAAATCCTACTTGACTGGGTGGTGAGGGAGCATAAAGCAGGACCAAAAGTCACTGATCAGGATGGGGCACAGAGACCCAGGTCTTCAGAGAGACATGATGCAGGACAGCAGCTTGGGAAGGATCCAGAGCCGTAGAACATGTGAGCAGCAGAGCAGATTAGAGCTGGACCAGGGTCTTAGTAACCTGATGAAGCTGTAGGTATCCCTGTTCACTGCAGGTGATTTGGACTAGATTACCTTAGAGATCCCTTCCAATTCAAACAATTCTATGATATCTACTTCTAAATCCTTGCATCTCTGAAATGGTGGACCTGAACATTTAAGCTGTAAGTCTTCAGCAGGCAAGGCAGAGAACTTTCCAGGTAGCACAAATGATGCATGAGACAGACCTTTGTCCGGGGCAGACTCTGGGTTCCAGCACACAGAATGCAGACCTGCCAAGTGTACCCTGCACGGCAGCGTTTTCACACTGAGGTGTTTTATCGATCCTGGGTTTGCTCACCAGGTACACAGAACTGCTGTGTGGGAAGGACAAACAAGTAGCGGGCAGGAGCGCCAGACCAGGATCTCTCCGTCTGGCACTTGTGCAGATAACGGCATCTCTCCCTGGCTCTTCTGCCCTCCAAACACCTCTGCCAAATCTGACAGCTGGCAAAACTGCCCAGCCCTGCCTGCAGCCTGCAGCTTCATGTAACCTCCCTGCAAGCCAGTGGGGTGTTTCACAAGGCTTTTGCAAGAGGTTTCACCTAATGACTGTGTGGAAAGAGGTGGGAAATGCAACAAGAACGGGGGCAAGCAACAGCAGCAAGTTCTCTAGACAGTGGTCTTGCGCGCTGTTTTCCCCATCTTAAAACTCATCTTCTTTGCAGTACTGTGTGGGCTCAGCTTCTGCATTTGTCCTCTACAATGTCAACCCATGCCCTCTGGTTTGCATCTTCTGGACAGTAAGATTGAACAAAGTAAACAACAAAGACAAAAGCTGTGATTATAAAGCCTCTGGACTTACCCAGGGTGGGGAGGGCTAGGGGAGGTAAATCTTGCTCAGCCACAGTTTCCAGGCAGCAGAGTTTTTCCAGTAAGCTGAATTCACATTTCCTTTCCCTGTTCCTGAGTAACAGTAGGAAGCACGGGGGAAATGCAGCAAGCAAGAGAAAATCACTGGTAAAAGAAAGTGCAGCGGGAGCTGTTTTGAGCAAAAGCCTGTCTGTCCTCTAGCATCTCAGACAGTCTTCAAGAAACGACATCAGTGCATCTCTAGAGATTTCTGCCCTCAGCTGCAACTCAGTAGTGACCACATCCTGTGCACATGGGGCAGGAGCTGAACACTCCAGCTGCACCTGCAGGACGCTCCCGCTCAGGTAACTTCTTGTGATGTGCCAACACACTGATAGAAACCAGGTGAACAAACTCTGCATCTGTCCTCATCCACCAGGAATCCCACCTCCCTTCACCTCATGGAGAACTGGCTTGGAGGAGCGAAATCCCAGTCTGATGTGCAGGGTGAGATTGTACAGTGTGAAATCTCATCCTTGTTTCCAGGCTATTTGCACCTACAAACAAACACAGGATTTCTATTAGAGGGGTCATAGGAGCATTAAAGTCTGGAGTTCATTATCTGAAGTGCGTGCAAACTTGGTGATTTAAAAGTAGATTTAAATATCAAGTGTTATCTTAACATTTTAATGAAGCTAGTGTTTTTCAAAGTGCTTTCCAAGTTAATTTTTAACAAGACAATGGAGCGTGTCCATTGGTGCTTAAGGACCGAGGTAAGTTTAACGTTAACCAGTGGAACAATGTCTATCTGCCACACCGCACAGGCAGGGCAAGCATGCCATCCACCAAGGCATATGCAAATAAATGCGTAGAGCAACGCTGGGGGGATTTGCACAGCTTCTTCCCGGCTAAGCCTCGTTAGGAGCACGGTGCTGCAGCGGCCCGGCCGCCCCGGCGGCTGCGGAGGAGAAGCTCAGCCTCACGCACGGCAGCGCAGCTCCGGGCAGCACCACTGCGTCCTCGCAGCCCGTGAGTCACGCTCATGTGACGACGCAACGCTGACCCGTAGCCCTGACCTCATTTATTTTACACCGCCTTCCCTAGAGCGGTGCCGGGAAGCTCCCACGCACGGTTTCCCGTTGGTACCAGAAAGCCGTAACACACTGCGCAATCCCGAGTCCCTGCTCGGCCCGGCGCGGCCCACGGAGGGACCTCGGGGACGGCTGCGGGCGGCGCCGCGCGACGAACACCTCCACCACCCCGCGCCGCAGGTCGCGCAGCCCCCGCTCGGCGGCACAGGGACTCCCACCCCTCCCTCCTGGCCGCGCCCCCCACGGGGCGGTCTCGCTGCGTGGCCCCGCCCTCCGGCAGCGCCCGGCTCCGTTCGGGGAGGGCGGGGTGCTCGGCCGGCGGTCCGTGCGTCACTGCCCGCGGCAGGTGCGGGGCGAGGCGGGGGCGCCGCAGGTACGGCGGGGAGCGGGGCGGGAGGGGCCGCGCGGGAACTGAGAGGTCCCGAGAGGTCCCGATGGCCGCGGTGCTGTCGCTGACCTCGGGCCGTCCCCGCTCCTCCAAGGCGCGGCCGAGCCCCGCGGGGAGCGGAGGGGCTGTGCCGCCGGGGGAAGGGCCGCGCGGTGCCGGCGGGCCCGGGGCGGGGGCAGGGGCAACGGCAGCGCTGCGCGGATCTGTGCTTCCCCTTCCCGTAGCTCCTCTGGATAGCGGAACGTCGCCGTGAAACAGGAGATGGGGACGGGAGGCGCTCGGCCCCCCCTGCCCGCGGCCCCTCGGCGCCTGTGACGGGAACGGCGCCGGGAGGGGCCGCCCTGAGCGGGGCTCGGCCCGACCCGGGGAGAGAAGGCGGGGGCTTACAGCGGCGGCTGCGGGCGGCCGGCCCTGCTCTGTGCTCGGGAGCGTGCGGGGCAGCGCCGTGTGGAGGTGCTCCTTTGCTGGAAAGCGCCTTCTCTCAGCCGTGTCGCTTATTGGAGTACAGGGGTGGTCGGAGTACTGCTGATGTATCCCACGGAGTGAACCGCGATAAGTTACAGCGATCGGATTTCGGTGCTTTTTGGAGGTAGTCAGGAATCGGTGCGTTCGATACTAATCTACAATGTACAGTACGGTGGGTTTTTTGGTTTTTTTTTTCCCCAAGTGTTGAAACTTCTGCAGTACTGTTACAGACTGCCTCCTCCGTGCCGGATAAAGGCCGTCTTTGTAAACATACGGGTTACTCGTTCCCCGAAGGGTTTCTGAGCAGTAACCAACACCATGCGGGCGGTGCTGGGTGCCGTCGCCATGGAGGAATGCCCTAGGAATGAGTGACCACTGTATGCAGCCTGCCCACGGTACCTAGCACTTGCCTGGGGCTCAGACGGGGCTGCGAGGTGCTCCCCCAGCACTGGGCCGTATTGCACCAAGACTTGGCTGTGGCTTACTGCTCACAGTCCCAGGTGTGCTCGTTAACATGAGCTTCAGCATCTCTACTTCTAGCATTGTCCTGGAATGATGATGGGCAGCTACTTGGAAGGCTTTGTGTGCAATCAGCAGAAGAATTAGTTGTTTTCCAGGGTAATTCTGTGCATGTTTAGATTAACGTTGTGTTTTTTAGCAAGGCAGAGCAAGCTTGTGTAGCTCCAGGTTTTCAGCAAACAGGTTTGCCTTCTCCAGTTACCTGTTGTCTGTGCCTAGGCTGTAAGGGACCATGATAACTTGTAGCAGCAGTGCTTGAGCAAGCGGAGCTCACGCGTCCCCCTCTGATGTCAATATTTTCTACTCAATCAGTAGAACGGATGACTTCCTGTTTCTGAGCTGAAACCCTGTGGCTCAATGAGCAGAGAGTAGCAGTCTGTCATTTTTGGGAAGAGAGGAAGATAGGGAGAAACCTGAGTCATTCACACAGGCTCATTACTGCAGCTCTGGCATCCTGCAGCCTGCAGCCAGCACATGGGCTGTTGCCTGCCCCCAGGCTTCCAGATGAGGTGCCCTGGTACTGCGGGGTGCCTTTCCCGGCTGCAGGCACACTTCTGCTTCACCACTGCGCTATCCTGGGAGGATGCCGGGAGCTGCGCTGGGCTTAGGTGCCGGCAGGGTGTGCTGAGAAGGCACAACTTTGCTGTAAATCTGGCCAGCTGCAACCCTTACATCAGTCATTACTATTCCAGTTCCTTTTTGTTGCCTGTCAGAAAGATATATTCTACATCGGCATTGTAATGCGTGTTTGGTCTCATGAGCTGTTGACAGCCCTGGACTCTTACAGCTTCTTAATATACGATGGAGTAAGGCAAAGGCTTTCTTGTGAAAGTGTTGCTTCAGAGGTACTTGGCTTGTCCCCTGTGACAAGTAGCCATTAAAGAACATTCTTGTACGTCCCCTGTAGGCTAAGTAAAACATCGTGTTACAGCTGCATGTGTGATGTGGAAAAGCAGAAAAGTGCAAGCAAGAAAGCCTATGCTATCCAATTTTCCAGCCTGTCATGAAAATCCGTTTTTTGAGGAAGGAGATCAGAGATGTAGGAAATGCATGCACTGACCCTACTGTGTTTAAGAAGCCGTGTGCTGCCCTTCAGTGTGGTTACCTCTTCAGAAAGTGGGACGTCGTCAGGCAGCCAGGGGAGCGTCCTCTGTTAAATCCACCAGCGTGTCAGTGTCAGGGACTGCTGCACTGGGCTGCTGCCAGGGCACCATCTGAATAACACATGTGAATGTGTTATCTATCTTAAGAGTTTATTAATTTCCTTGCTGATCAGGCTGTTTGCTTCTTGTTCTCTTTTCTTTTTATTTTTTTTTTTTAAAGTTTTTTTTTTTTTTTACTACTTTGCAATCTGGCTTAACTTGACAATTGGCTATTTTCCATGATTTTTGGTTTTGGTATTTGTCATACCTTAAAATGTCTTAATACATCCCTTTTAGAGAAAAATACATACTTACATATTTCTGGAAGTAGCTCTGGTGTAGCACATTGCACAAGGACTTGAGCAACTGCATTGCACAAGAAAGTTTTTAAAGCCTGAAACCAGGGTGCTAACACCTGTATCTGCAGTGTGTTCCTTAAACAGGGCTTTTCTTTTTCATGCATCTTGCCACACCGCAGGGCAGAACCTCAGCTGGTGTGTGAGCACCATGTGCCTTGGCTTGTAACGCTGAAGGATCTGTGCTGTGCTTCTTCTCATCATCACAACTGTTGGTCTGTGCTGTTACATCACGTGTTCTTAAAACCTTTCATCACATGTCTGAAAAATGTGAAACTTTTTCCCTTTAAGGGTGCAGTTCATGTGATACCAGAAACAGAACTTTGGATTTGGTCTTCTTTTCCTCTAACTCTTTCATTGTCGAAACTGCACAAGCAGCTCTTCATTTTCCTGCTGTTACCTACATGCTCTGCATGGCAAAAGTATACAGTGGGCAGCATTTTGGAAGAAGGAAAATTAGGGAGTAAGAGATGAATAGCATTTCTGAAGAGCTTTGAAACAGTTATCATTGTTCATAACAATCAGCAAGACAGTGAAGCTTGTCAGCATAAACACAAAGTTCCTTGGAAGCACATGTACTGATGTGGTTTTGTTAAGAAAGTGTGACAGGTAACGGGACTGGAGAAGTGGGATGGGTTGAAGCCCTCCATTTGGAGGGGCGTGGGGACAACCTTGCCTGTCGCTGGGCAGTCTGGGGGCCTCAGTGGGCTCTGAGGGCCCTGCAGGAGGCAGCACCCAGCTTGGGCGCTTGTGAGGGTTAATGCTGTTGATCCAAGCCCGAGGGGGTTCGGCCAGCAGAGGTGCATGGTCTGGTGGCTTCTGCCCTTCAGAGTGGCCACAGAGTTGTTGTTTAGGGAAGTTCTGGCAGCTGCTTGGATAAAGATGAGGAAATCCACCTCTTCCTGCTGCCCACAGAGTATCCCCTACCCCCAGAGACCTTCTAAGGAAATTTATTTGAACAAAACAGTGTTTTGAAACTCTTCTTCTCACAGCACAAAGCTGGGCTTTTCCATTCTGCCTAAACCTGCATTTAGGGAAGCAGAATGGTTTTGAGCAGGTGTGTGTCGTGCTGCTGTCCTGTTACTGCGCTGGGCTGCTGCTGCTGCCTGCTGGAGCGTGCAGGCACCTCGGGAGGTGCTGCATCCTGAAGCTAGCCAAGCAAGAAGGAATCTTACGATTTATCCTTAATGTACCTTTTATGCAGTCACTTTGTGGAGCTTGGAAAGAAGCTGGTAAGAGGGAAACACAGAACCAGTGCCGTTTAAAAGCCACTTGTACCTTTTTTCATTTGGATACCGTTCATATGAAATATCATTTAAATTCTAGGCTTGTTGCCGGGAGCTGCGTTGTTGGTGTTCGATGTACTTTCCATTAGAGCTCTGTATTGGCAAACAGCTTCCTAGTGCTGCAGGCATTGGCAGGGTGGGTCATGCCAGGGCGCTCCACTGCCCGTCTGGAGCTGTGCCACTTGCTGCGTCCTCCATCTCGCTTCAAGCAAAGGCCAGTTGGGTCGAGACCCAACGTGCACAGTGTGATTCCTCCTGACCCAAACAGCAGATGGAGTGTAGTCCTTGTTCTGCTGTCATGAAAGCTAGCTCTTGCTTCTAAACTTTCTAAAAGCTGGTATTTTTTTCCTATGCAAAGGAAGGCTTTTGGTCCTCCTTCAGTACGCAGGTCAGGCTGCCATGTCACCCCATATATACAGCTTTTTACCTAATTGACCTGTTTTCATAGGAGATTGCATTTGAAGACTCAGATTTTCAGCTGCCCATAAGGACTGGTATTTCTTTTCTGGTGGGTTAGCAGCTTTGATGTTCCATGCTGTTTGCATGTACCATGTAAATGCAGATGGTTCTTCTGTGCATTCTGGTTTCAGTTTTGCGGAGAAGTCAGAATGTCCTCACCACCAGCAGTTAGACACACGTCCATGCTAGTCTCCTTTACCGGGCTAGGATTGTGTCAACCCCAAAAGAGGTACCTGGGAGGGCCAGCCTGCTAAGGGCCTCCTGGGGGATCTGCAGGGCCTGCCCTGGCTGCTTGCTCACTCAGGGAGATGGAGAAATCAGAGTCACAGGAGTTAGTGACGGGCGAGCTCTGTAGCAGCTTTGCAGGGATGCTGATCTCATAGGAGACAGCAAGTTTAAAGCTGCCAGAAAGAAGTGGATGTTTTCAAAAGCGTGATGATAAAATTTGGTTCTCCAGAGTGTAGTGATTGCCAAAATGGGACAGGTTCAAAAAAAAAAAAATTTCCAAGTACACAAGTGTATGGGAAATGCTGAGTCGTGGCCTTAGCCACTGATTGAGCACCTGGTGGAAAGACCCAGTCAGCCCTGGGAGCACAGGTGAAGGCAATTCACTGTGTGACCAGAAAGGGTGGAGCCTGGCTCCTCTTAGGCCTCACTGATGGGCTGACTGCCCCTGAGGAAGGATCTCTTCCTGGAGATTCCTCTTTGGTGGAAGCTTTTCCCTGTGAGCCCAGAGTCTTCTGATACAGGTGAGTGATCTACTTCCCTTCCCTTCCCTTGTAGTACCTTACTATTGTGCTGGTCCTTCCACCTCTTTTGTAATGCCTTTTCCATTGTGTTGGTCCTTCCAATTGCTATAACAAAGTGTTATGCTTCTGTCTTTGCACCGTTTCCCTGTGCTAGTCAAAGATAGGTTGTAGATGCAGAAAGACTTAAGATTTTAAGAAAGGTTGTTCTTATGTACTTAGGTTCACTCCCACCATGTGTCTGCGTTTGTTTGTGGCTCTATAGGTCATAGAGTTGTAGAATGACTTAGGTTGGAAGGGACCTTAAAGATCACCAAGCTCAAACCTCTTACTGTGGGCAGGGTTGGCAATAACTAGATCAGGCTGCCCGGAGCACGTATGTGTGCACATTCACACAGTATTGGTTACATACTCCTATTTTGGTGTTCAGCTTTGTTTGTTTGTTTTTATTTTTTCTTCCTTCTCCCCAGCCCTTAAGGGAGCCAGAATGTGACCTCCTGGGGCATGCTGAGCTTCCTATTTACAAATCCTACCCTTCTGTTAGGATAGGGGAAGCAGTGTTTGCTCGGCAGCATGGAACAAAAGTTCAAGGATAGCTTAGGGAAACATAATGGTATATTAACAAGCTTATCTCTTAAAAAGTAGTGGGGAGGGGAGAAAGAATAGGGATGTGTGCATCTGAAGAAAATCATGAAACCCATGATCTCTTAGTACACCAGCAGCAGGCAGGGCATATGCTTAGTGGCACCTGGGAAGTCTGAGATTCCTGGATTTAGTCCTAAACTCAAGTTTCACATCAGGCAGGGCTGCAGCGCAGCCCTGGCTCTTCCTGCTGGTACTTCCCAGTGTGTCATGACAAACAAATGGCTTCACTTGACATAGTGGCCTCTTTCTTTAGAGCTTTGTCTTCAAAGTACTTATTGGGAAACCCACAACTATGACTCCTGATGCAAGCTTGTAGCAGTTAGTCTTGGTTGCAGCTTCCATGGAATTATGATTTAGGGTGAGAGCCCACAGCAGTGCTTGATAAAACGCTTGAGTAGGAGCTCAAGTATGTCTCTGAAAGTTATGTGCTTAATGATTTAAGGCCCTGCCTTGCTAACACATACCTAGTGAGTGAATAGGGCTATTAGGCATGTAAATTTGTGTGTGGGTTCATGAGAGTGGAGGACAAGTAAATATTATCATGAAGTTTAAAATGGACAAATAGAGAAGAGTAACCGATAATGGAAGTGGGCAAGGAAAACTTATCCCGGAAAATGTACCTTGGGACAAATTCCCTTGCAGGAATGTGACTGGTGGAGCTTGGCAGTGATGGCTACAGCCAGCTGGGCCCTGGGGACATTGTGGTCTCAGTGCTACCATGGAGTGTTGTGTGTGTTTCCAGGGTGCCAGGCTGCATGTGAGAGCAAGCTGTAGGGCTGGGGGCTGTGGCAGGCTTCCCATGGGCCTCCTCTGCTGCTGTGAATACACAAAGCCACGTGGGCAGCTGCCCTCCTGCTTTGTGCAATCACAGAGCTGCGGGCCCCTGCTCTGAGCACATGGGGAGCAGTGTCAGCTCTGTGTTCCCATGGCTACCTTGGGCATGGGGCACCAAGTGGTGCTACTGCTTCTACTCACACACACTCACTCCACCCTCATTCTTCCACTGGAACTTGCATTTGGCCATTCCTTTGGGCTGAGTTTCTAAGTTAAATGGACATTAGTGGATTTTTGTGAACCAGTTGTCTAGTTTGTTGCACCTGAGTAAGTTGTGGGGCTTGCTGCCTGCCTTTGGCCAGGTCTGTGAAGGGAGAACTTCCTTGCTGCCAGCTTGGTGGAGCTACTGAAACCAGGAAGGCTGCTGAGCATGGGGTATTGGGGACACTTACGTTTCTCAAGCAGAGAGGAGTATCAGAAACCTTGCATAAGGGATGTCTTGCTGAGTCATGCTGCTTAGAGGCTAACTGAAGTTGCATCATTGTGGTGACAGCCTTGTCTTCTGATGGCTGTGACATGAGTAATACACTAGATAGGTTTTATGAACTTTGAGTCCCTGAAGTGTTTTTAATGTTGCTTTTTGAAAGAGAGCGAGCCCACAGTCCTGATTGCTTGTGGCTGCTTAATGGATTGGTTGCATATTACTGGAAGGAGTAGATGATGTGCTGGGTTACGCAGTCATCAGAAAACTCTTCGTACACAGCCTTGCTCCAGAGTGAGTCTAGAATCTGGATGCTAGTAACAGCAGACAGGTAATGTTCTATTCCAGAACAAAGCACTTTTCTGCTGAAGATGAGGCTACCTTGTGTGTCTTGGATAGGCTGCTTTTCTGTATGTTTTTCTGTTTTAATATTGATGGAAACATGAAATAATTATTTTTAAATATCTCCTAAAAGCAATTTTGTCTTCTTTGCAGTAGCAAATTTCTTTGTGTGACTGGCTAA
The DNA here is from genome assembly GCF_002078875.1 of Numida meleagris. NCBI lineage: Eukaryota > Metazoa > Chordata > Aves > Galliformes > Numididae > Numida > Numida meleagris. The sequence goes on from NC_034420.1 coordinate 793,073, forward strand.
TGCATGACTGACAATGAGCAAGCCGCTCTCCTCATTGCTGTGAACTCCTGTCACTTAAAAGAAACCACTGCAACTCAGGCACTGTCCCTGTGATAGGGTTAAAAATCAGTTTGCTGCTTGAGCAGGTACTCTCAGATCTGTTATGTCAAACTCCATTCCTCTGGAGGGCAGTCTGAAATTGAGTATATATGCTTGGGGATGAAGCAGGTGAAAGCAAACCAACTCTTCTGTTTGTTTTCCTTCTTCTACAGGAAAGATTCTGCATCCCAAATGAACTACGAAAATCCTCCACCTTACCCTGGCCCGGGCCCAACGGCCCCTTACCCACCCTATGCACCACAGCCGGGAGGCCCTCCTGGCCCCTACCCTGGCTATCCGCCCGGACCCGCAGGGCCATACCCACCACCAGGCCAGCCGGGCTATCAAGGTTATCCGCAGTATGGATGGCAAAATGCACCTCCGCCTCCAGGACCGGTGTACGCAGATGGGCCTAAAAACACAGGTATGCCTGGCAGCAGTGGTGCAGGGTAATTGTGACCCTTTCCATCTTACAGATGCATGACCTTGAAGTAGTATGGTTACCAACTTCTGGCCTTAGCAGGGCTGGGGGAGATGGAGACCTATTGAGGTCTATAGAGGTGTTCTGATTATAGCTTGTTTTACTGCTTTCTCTTGCTGCTGAGCCTCTGATAGTTCTCTGGCTCTTTGAAGATACTGCTGAAGATCCTTTATGCGGATCCCTCCAGGGAATCGTTGCACTGACACTGTTGTACGCACATTTTGCTGGCTTTAGGTTTCCCACAACTCTTGTTCTGCCTGACTTTGGGTTCGTAGAAGTTTAGCTGAAGGCAGCAAAGCTAACCTTTGTTAATATTCAGATGTGCAGTTCTGAGCCTGGAGATAGCTGTCCAGGTGTTCTTGTAGTGCCATTGGAATAATTCCTGGACTTCTGTGTGTTTTGCAGAAGCTATAATTTTGTTGTTGTTTTTTCTTTTTTTTTGGGGGGGGGGAGGAGGGGGTGTGCAGAACAAAAACAGCAGGTTTCTGGGAAAGGGGAAGACAGCAGTGTAACTTACTTTTGTAGGAAGCCGATCCTTCTGTGTGCCACTTCCTCTCAGTATAGCATGCTGATTTAATGTGGACACTCATAGCTCTCTCAGGGCTCGCTGCAGTGCTTAGTGCAGGCTTGAGTTGTCAGAGTAGGGCCACAAAGACAAGGAGGGGATGGTAGCATATCTTGTATGAGGAGTAGCTGGAGGAGCTGGGACCCTTCAGGCTGGGGAAGAGAAGGCTCAGGGAGATCTCCTCAATGCCTGTACATATCTGAAGGGAGGTGCAGAGGGGATGGGTGTAGACTCTGTCATACCACTTCCAGTGTCTTATTTCAGGCTTCCTCAGTGATAATGGTGGTACTAATCCAGGCACCATCCATACCTCTGCTGCAATGTGTATTGCAGACAGGCCTGAGCTGTTGAGAAGAGCCTTAAGTACCTACAGCTGCCCTGGCTGCCTTGGGATGCTGGAAGGTGTGGCCAGAGCGGCTGACAGGGCTGCTCTGCAGGAACAGCTGTGGGCATCACAGAAGCACAGTCCGGACACCTACAGTTTAGGTGGGAGCTGCCCTGTGAAAGAGTAGACCCAGGGTCTGTGCATGCTGGAGGTGTCTGAAGTGGTCACAGAAGGACTAACCTAGGAGTGGAGTGGAAAGAAGACTAACGCTTATGTCAAACTCAAGCCAGTGCTTCAAAGCTAAGCGCTTCTTGTACTGCTGTTGTAAAGGCGGGCTGATAGAGTGGATATTGAGGCTGACGTCACCTGGTAAGTTGCCAGGGCTCAGAAAATTCCTTTGAGGCCTTCACTGCTATGTGAAGCTGTCCTTGGCTGTTAGTTATTGAGGTCATTCTCTGTATATTGTCCTATGCCACTGGGGCAATGTGTACTAGTACTTGAAGTGTTCTCAGGATTGGAGTCTATATGCTTTTTGAGATAACTGCCTCCTCTGCCTCTCTGCTTTATCACTTTGTGATACTCTGACACAACAGTGCACTGCAACAAAGGTATGTTCAAGGCCCTCGTTTTATGGGAAAATGGAACTTAAGGTAGTTCGGAGCAATTTTTCCACTGTTGTGAATCTAGAGTTGACACGGGTAGACAGACTGAACTGTGAAGGGATATTTTCAAGAACCTGTTTTTTCAGTGTTCTTGGTTATTGGTCTCAGTGATGATAGCATGAGTAAATGCAAGGCGTGTGCTCAGCTTCCTCTACAAAAGAGGAAAACTTCAGGAATCTGCCTTTAAGACTGAGAAGGCAGCAGCATGGAGATGCTTCCTACTGCTGCCGCCACATGTATTTGAAGTGTAACCAGGGTTTTCCCTCGGAAGTGTACCTTGTTTGCAGTGGCTAACAGGCATGTCTAAGTGTTCTCAGGGAAAAAATTCCCAGTCTTCCAAGCAGAAAATTTGTTTTGCTTACTGCAAGTAGAACTTTGCTGCTATAGTCACAGAGGGATGCTCTGGTAGAACCTGAAGGGAGAAGTGTCCTGTTGCTTTGGGCAGATCTGCTGCTTTGGATGCTGAAATGATCCCGTATCAGGCTGTCAGGAAACTGCACTGAATGCCCTTTTGTTCAGGTCTCTCCTATACTCACACACCTTTTGACCAGCACAAAGAACAGGCTGGGAAGTTGCAGAGGACCAGCTGTTAAATATTTGTCCAGTGAGAGCCAAGGCTTATGCTGCAAAAGGCACCGTTTTGTGTTAAACCTAAGCAAACACAGCTGCTGTTCTGCATGTTAACCTACAAACCAGTCTTCTAGTATCTTGTTTAAGAATCATCTTCCTATAGCCATATGGTCTCAGGACTAAACTTGGGAGTCATTGTCTTGTGTTGCTTTTGCTGAATTCAGGACGGAGGCCGGTCACGAGTGGTGTCCCCCAAGGCTCAATCTTGGGACCAGTGCTCTTCAACATTTTTATCAATGACATAGACGTTGGAATCAAGTGCATCCTCAGCAAGTTTGTAGATGACACCAAGCTGAGTGGTGCAGTCGATACACTGGAGGGAAGGGAAGCCATGCAGAGGGACCTGGACAGGCTGGAGAAGTGGGCCAACGAGAACCTAATGAGGTTCAACAAGGCCAAATGCAGGGTGCTGCACTTGGACGGGGGCAATTCCAGGTATTGATACAGACTGGGGGAAGAACTCTTTGAGAGCAGCCCTGGGGAGAGGGACTTGGGGGTCCTGGTGGATGAGAAGCTGGACATGAGCCAGCAGCGTGCGCTGGCAGCCTGGAAGGGCAACTATGTTCTGGGCTGCATTAAAAGAGGAGTGGTCAGCAGGGAGAGGGAGGGGATTGTCCCCCTCTACTCGGCTCTTGTGAGGCCCCATCTGGAGTACTGCGTCCAGGCCTGGGGCCCTCCGTACAAGAAAGACACAGAGCTCTTGGAACGAGTCCAGAGGAGGGTCACCAAGATGATCAGAGGGCTGGAGCACCTCTCCTATGAAGAAAGGTTGAGGAAAGTGAGCTTGTTTAGCTTGGAGAAGAGAAGGCTCTGGGGAAACCTCATTGTGGCCTTCCAGTACTTGAAGGGAGCGTATAAACAGGAGGGGGAACAATTGTTCACGAGGGTGGATAGCGATAGGACAAGGGGGAATGGTTTTAAACTGAGACATGGGAGGTTTAGGTTAGATATTAGGAGGAAATTTTTCACTCCGAGGGTGGTGATGCATTGGAACAGGTTGCCCAGGGAGGCTGTGGATGCCGTGTACCTGGAGGCATTCAAGGCCAGGCTGCACGTGGCTCTGGGCAGCCTGGTCTAGTGGTTGGCGACCCTGCACTCAGCAGGGGGGTGGTTGAAACTTGATGATCTTTGAGGTCCTTTTCAACCCAGGCCATTCTATGATTCTATGAATTAAATTTATCACATAATGGCCGAAACCTCTGGAGGTCATTGGGTCCCTCCCCCTTGTCATAAGTTTGGCTGAGATGGAGTTAATAGCCTTTGTGGAAACTCGCGATACTGTGCTTTGGATATGTGAGAAAAGTAGTGACGATAGCTCAGTAATACAGTTGGTGCAGAGCAGTGCTCGCAATGAGTCAAGGGCAGTTCTGCTCCTGAGCCGCCCTGCCAGCATGGGGCTGGGAGGGAGCGCTGACCAAAACTGGCCAAAGGGACGATCCACACCTTATGGCATCACCATCAGTAATAAAAGCTGGGGAAGGGGAAGGAGGCGGGGGGCTGTTTGGAGTGCTGGTGTTTTCTTCCTGAGAAACGGTTGCACATGAGGAGTACGCAGGCAGTGGTGAATATCTGCCTGCTGTGGGAAGCAGCAAGTGAGTTCCTTGTACTCTGCTCGTGCGTGCAGCTATTGCTTTACCCAGCAAGCTGTCTGTATCTCCAACAAGTGTTCTCACTTGTACCTTTCTAGTTCTCTCCCCCACCCCACCTGGGGACAGTAAATGAGCGTCTGTGTGGCACTGAGCTGCTGCTGGCTGAAACACAACAGCTGTGCTTGAGCAGTGTCCCATGCCGAGGTACAAAGACGTTGCAATTAGAAGGCTTTAATGACAACAAGCTGCAAAAGTATAAGGCTGCTACCCTCCATTAAATTCTTACTGCTGACTCATGACCGACATAAAATACACAGACCTGTTTTTGTTTAGCATCCAGAGTTTTCCATATAATACTTAGGTAGCATGTGAACAGGTGCTGTGTCTTCTGTACTGTGTTAACCTCCCATATTATAAGGAAGAAGCACATTGTTTTGTGCTCCAGAGAAGATATCCAGATGTCAAAAAGGCAGACTTCACAGTAACAGACCTGCTATAGTCACTACGAGGATTTTGCTGTGTTACTAAAAAAAACAAAAACAAAAGCAAATCATAGATGAGGTATCAAGAGCAAGGATAAAACTTTCAAACGAGACCATACAAAAGAGAGTCATTGAGGGGTGTTTTATGCCTCGTGCGTTGATAAGCATGTGCACAGAACTGGGTTAGAGAACCTTCTAAGCCGTATCCTCCTGAGGAGCTCACAGTTCAGGCTGCATCTCAACAGGAGGATTTATCAGTAGACTTGTGAAGGTAAAAGTAGCTCCTGAGTTTGGCTCTCTTGAAGCAGTAAATGTGCCTGAAGAAGTGATTCTGTAAAAAATCTTTAGGGTTGAATGCACGTGAGAGAGAAGCTTCACTGGGACCTTCTGCCTTCAGGTGCCTATTTTTAACCACTTCTAAAAACAAACAAAAACCCCACAAACTTAAGTTCATGTCAATGGGGATTTATTTTTTTAAAATTAGCCTTTGACTTGAAACTAGGAGCCAAGTATTTCTAGTATGTGGGACGCGTATGCACTCTTCAGCGTATTTTTATTTCCCTAAAACATGCAAGGACCCCATGTGCTGGAGTCAAAGCCACAGGTACAGGGCTGTAGCAGTGTGGTTCTGGACCAAAGCGGTCACGTTGTGGATTGCAGTACTGACATCAATGTATTTTTTGCTTTATCTTTGCTTCTTGCTGTCACCACCTTCATCAAGGTGGTGACAGGTGTGGTTTTATTGTATATGTCCCAGTTGTAACTCTCAGCGCTTTATGGTTCTTTGTGTTCCACAGAGCACGTAAAAAATAAATAAAATGAAGGGTAATTCTCAGTGGAATACATTGTTTGCTTATGTAAAAGAACATTTATGAATGTGTAAAGTGAAGTCAAGGCTAGAACTCCTTTTTTTCTGCAAAGCTTCTCCTTCTTGATCCTCCTCCCCCGAGCCCCTGTTTTTCTCCTTCCTTCCTTCCCGTCCAGTCTATCAAGCAGAAGGCAGACCTGTGTTCTGTGGCAGCTTCGCAGAGGTCCTGTGAGAGAGCTCTTGGTGGAGCTTTCCTTAATGACCACCTCCAGCAGCATCTAGTATAGGACTGATAGCCCTTAAAACAACTGCATTTTAAAGATCCGTTATACTGATGCTGTAAATGTGAGTGGCTGAACCTCTCATGTAAAGAATTATCATCGTAACTGAATCAATGCAGGCTGGTCTGGCGTGGTATAACGTGGCTCCCCAGCTCCTGTGGTGTTCCCAGGCAGGTCTGGGGAGGGCTGCTGTGTGCTTACTTTGCTACCTGAGTGGATGTTCTGCTCTCCTACCTGAATTTTCTTAATATTATGGTTTAAGCTACTCCAAGTCGCATGCTGGGATTTATGAGCAAACACACTGAAAACTAGGAAACCTGTTCTGCTTAATATTGATGCTTAAAGGTATTGTACTGTGTGGGCAAACTGCAGGGTGGGCTCTTCTGCTGTGCTGATACGGAGAAGCAGTCAATTATCCAGCTTCAGTGGATCCACAGGTAGAAGTAGTAGCTGCCGAGGCACTTTGGATCTGGATGTATTCCTTCTGGTATATATATGTAGGTCCTCTCATACACATGCTGTCAAAATCGGGTATTAAAGCAGCACTTCTGAGGTGGCAGTCTCCAGTGGAACAACACCTGCATTTCATAGCTGCTCATGGCTGGCTTGGCTGTTAGGATGGGAGGTACACAACTTGACTTCTACCTTTAGAGGTGCGTTACTTTTGGAGCAGCCCTCCTATCCCACTTCCTCACCAGTATTTTAATTACAGCATTAATTCAGTGTCAGGCGGTGTAAGGGCACAGGTGCTGGCCAGCAGGTGCTGCCTTCTCGCTCTCAGTTAGAGGTGTGGTGTAATACTGTTATTGATGATGTGCTTTTTTACTAAGTACGAGTGACATCCTTCGTACATAGCTGTGAAAGCACTGTTTGATATTAGCAATTTGCCCAGCTCTGATCCTTTTATTTTTTTCCCCGTTGATCTGTAACGCCGTACTGGGTGTAGGAGCCAGGCTCTGGCAGCAGCCCGCATTCCGACTGGCGGCAAACAGAGCTCGGCATTGCATTTGACCTATTGCGTGCACAGGGAAATCAGATTTCTGCAAATTGATGAGTGGCAGCAGTGCGTGTTGCGATAAGAGCAGCAGGCACAGCAGTGCTGCCTGCCTCCTCATGTTTGGCTAGCTGGAAGAGCAAACAGACCAAACAGTGCTTTCTTCTTCGTGGGTCTCAGTACTGAGGGGAGGGAGCTGCGGGCTCTCCAGCACACCCTCCAGATGCCTTTCAGTTCTACCATCCCCAGAAGAAGTTTCCTTAGAAGGCAACGTGCAGCAGCTCCTCAGGCTTTCTTTCTGCGTGTCCGTCCTTTCCAAGCAGGCTGCTGTTGTGCTTGGTTTAACTGTTGCTCTGCCTTCCTGCCATGTCTCCAGACAGATGGTATCCTGGCAAAAAATGGTCGATCATGATCTGTTGGCAGGTGTCCTGCTCTCTGCTCCTCTTACTGCAGTGTACTTTGAAACCCGGTGTCCTCTCTCCCCCAGCCCTGGTGTATGATGCCTCTTCCTAGTGCCTGTAATGGCCCTGGCATGGGCTGCTTACTGGCAAGTAGTGCTGCTGTGGGGCTGATGGCTGAGCTGCGTGGACCCAAACTGCAGCTGCGTGCTGTGCTGCTCAAGCCTTGAGCCCTGCTGGGGATGGTCCCGCTGCCCCAAGTGACTGCTCTCTGCTCAGTTTGCTTCACAACTGGACTTTGTCCCTCCTGTCACCCAACACACTCTTGCAGGACCCTTGTAGGACTGAGCTTGTGCTGTAAAAGTCCCTCCAAGCCAGAACTTGGTTAAATCTGGGACTGAGGATGGTTTTCAGTGATAGCGCTGGCCCTAGTAGGAATGTGCTGTTCTTACCCCTGCAGTTGTGTGCTGGAAAATTCATCCTGGCTTTGACTACGTTACGATTTCTCAATGAAAATAAATGTTAGAGGGAAGTCTCAGCTTCTGTAAGGGTGGGAGATGTCTCTGCATCAGTATCTGTCAGAGTCTGGAAGAAAATTGCAGGGTATGAAGCCCAGATTTGTTGTACCTTTGAACTGGGGTGGAGGGGAAAGCTGATTTTTTTTTTCCTTTTTCTTTTTTTTTTTAAATCTGAGTCTACTGAGTGCATTCTGTGTGACAGGTCTCTGGTGCTTTGGGGAGCTGGTCAGTAACCACTGGGCTCCTGCAGAGCCTGGGTACATGCTGCCAAAGGAATACTCTGCTCCTGGACAGTGCCCGTAGCCCTGCTCGTCAGAGCTGCGGCACTCTTCTTGGTGCACAGTGTGGCTCTGGAGGGTTCTCACTCAGCATGCTGTGCAGTCGTTGTCCTGCACTGTGTGGCCTGTGCAGCTCTGACTGCTGAACCAGCTCTCAGAGTTTTTTGGCTTGCAGGAAGGAGAAGAAGGGACTTCCCTGCTCTGGTGAATGTGGTCACGCAGTGGGGCCAGCTTGCAGTGGCGTGGGGATGTGTCACTGTGCTCACTGCCTCTTGGCTTATCCAGTACTTGACATCTGCTCAGGGGGCAGAGCTGCTTGGGCTTAGGGCTGGGGTCTGGGAAACTTTCTTGAGCATTCTGCAATTTTGGAAGCTTTTTGGCTTGGAAATTCACTGTTGTATTTCCATCTGACTCTGACAGACATTGATTTTAAGAGTCTGCTAAGGCATTGCCTGAAATCTGAATATGGTGTAGGTAAAGAGAGGACATCCACAGGTTTTCACTGTGTTCAGGATGGAGCTGGGGGACCCGTGAACATGATGTGACAGGCACAGAGCTGTTAAGCATGTGTCTGCAGAAAGGAGGAGAATGCTGAAAGGTGCTCTGTGCCCAGGGAGCTGCTGGACATCTAATTTGTGCCCCAGCTCTGCCCAGGAGGCCTCATGGGCATGAGAGGAGGTGTGAGGTGGGGTGGAGCCCTGGTGGGAGCCAGTGTGCCTGTTTCTGCTGGAGGCCGAGTGCCCCTCTTCCCCAGGAGTGCAGCCCCTTCTGTGCTTGCTACCAGTGTGGGATTTACTGCGGGATATGCTGCAGTCTGGGGAGCTCTGGTTGGATCTTCCTTCCTTTTGGGGTGCACATCCCAAGGAGTTGCCCAGGAACGTGGGATTTCTGGTCGCTGCCCCCTCTGCATCCCTTCGCTGCTGCTAATGCCCTTGTGCTAACTTCCTCTTCTCTCCTTTCATCTGGAATGGAAAGACTTTGAGAAGACTTGGGTGCCAGTGTGCTGACGGTATATGCAGATGTACAGACCAACTGGTAGTGATGTGCTGCAGGCAGTGATTAACCATCAGACATCACTGTTAAAATAGTGTTGCTCACTATTAAACCAGACTTCTCACTGGCTGTCTGGACAAGCAAAAATAAAGCTCTTGGTGCAGAAGCAGCTTGTGACAAAGCCCCTTTAATCCCAAACATGAAAAATCTTATTGGTCCATTTTCTACTGTGTGCTTCCTCTCAGAGGAGAAAACTGCAGCGGTAATGAACGCTTCTGCTCTGAGCAGCTTTTGCTATGGCAAGCAGCCATTCAGATACCGTTGGAGATTTGCAGTCTGCAGCAGCAGTGGTTGATAACCACTTGTCGCTGCTTCCTCTTGGAGAGCTCCCAGTGTTGCCTGATGTGTGCAGCAGCTAGGAGTGCAGTGCTGAGTGGGTCTGTGTCCGTGGCTGGAGCTGAAGTAGTAGCGCCTCGCTTCTCCCTGGCAGCCACGCTCATGGCTGCCTGAAGTGGGGTTTGCTCAGTGCCTGGGTGCCGCGCCTGAAATACCTCAACAAGGACCAGGGCCTCAGAAGCATGCAGCAGTGTCTGGAAGGGCTCGTGGTCCTCCCGAGGGGCTGCCTCCTCTCCAAGGGGTTCTCCATGCTGCTGAGTTGGAACCTTAGCAGAGCAGCGATGTCTGTGGCAGCGCGGTCTGGTTGTTAGCAGAGCCCATGTCACTGCGACTCGGTCCACATAGGTTCCCTGAAGTGCTGGGGTAAGGAGCACCGGAGTCTGAGGTCATGGTTTTGGTTTATGCCAAACTGGGTGAAAAGCACCGCTCGCGCCTTTCCCTCTTGGAGCTAATGATTAACGTATCAATGAGGTACGAGCAGAAACAAAATGTGTGTGCTTAAGATAAAGGAGACTACACATGAAATAACAAGGTATTGTAGTATTTGTTCTGAAAACAAAGTGGGAGTTATTTGCATTGGGCTGTGCAGACTGGTACTGCACGATTACAGGGAGTGCTGCAGCATTCAGGGCAAGCATGAGTCACTGTGATCTGCAGTCTCTGAGGTTGATTAGAAGATGGGAGGGACTACTAGGTTCACACCCTGTCCCATCCCATTCTTCAGAGAGCAATAGAAGTGGAAAAATTTGAGCCCTTGAAAATCAGACAACCCCCCAAAAAAAACAACAGAAAAAACACAACTTGAGTGTCTCTGAAAATAGTCGTTTCTGTTTGTACTCTCTGTTGGACCACCGGTCCCAGAGTGCTCACAAGCTTCTGCTTATAGTGGGAAGGACTTTGGTGCGGTGTGGGAGATCCTCAGATGTCTGACCTTGGGCAAAAACAGAGTACGAAGGAGCTAATGAAGTCCCTGTAAGGCTTGCCATAGCCAGCTGCCTGGCTTCAGCTTGGAGACATTCCGCTTTCTGACACGAAGCATATAGAAACAGCTGGTCTCTAGCTGACATATTTTGGGTTGGATTTTTTTGCTGAGACATTCTCCTTACCATCAATGCATACAGCACAGTTGAAGTTTCTCTAGCAGCCTGTCTGGTGCCGGCTGTATGCCCACCACTCTGGAAGCTGCTGCTGCTGACTTGCAGGGACAGGAGCGGAGCTGTGGTGACCTACTTGAGCTGGGAGACAGCATCCAGCACAAACCACCTGGGCGGCTGTACAGCAGGAGTGGGGAGCTGCCACTGCATGGGCCCAAATCTGCAAAAGCCATTTTGTTTAATATTTCAGCAAGTGTTTCGTAACAGCACTTGATACATGCTTTGTCACTATGTCCTCAATGCTTGGCTGTAGTTTAAAATTTCTAATGGATTAAACATAAATACTTCAGGCAAACTCTTCTTGTATGCCTGCAGTCCCAGGCAACTTGCTATATATATAAATCACACTGGGCAGCCTTCTCAGCTCTGCTTTGCGGTGGGGATGGTTCTGCAGAACTATCCTCCAGCAGATCCTGCAGTGAAACTAAATTGAGTGGATACTTTGCGAGTTGTAAACAAACCAATGAACCCTTTATTGGTTTGAGTGGTACAACAGAGGAGTTGTCAAATGATACACTAACAATGACAACTCTTTTGCATCTTCACTCTGAAGGAACTGAACATGGGGAGGCCGCATAGACAGCCTGGTGTGCTTGGAGCAGCCGTGGCAGATGGCCTGCCTGGCGTGGCAGTGTGGTGCTGTGGCCTCCTGTCTGCAGGTGCCCTGCAGGGCAGCTGGTGAGCAGGGTCTGCCCTTGCTCAGGGTGAAGCACCAGCCCCGTGGTGCGCAGGGAGGAGGCACAGCCATGCGCTCCCAGCCTGGAAGCTCGGTCCATCCTAGGTAGTCCAGTACCCAGCTGAAAGGATGTGAGGCAGTACCTTCAAAGCACTGTAAGCTTAAACCAATCAGATTTGAGAGTGTCACGTGCTGCAGATGTTTTTCTGGAGCACAGGAGGGTGTGCAGTTTTTCCTGGGTCTCGCTCCCTCTGAAGCTCTGGAGCAAGTTCAGCGAGAGCTGTGCTTGCTGGTGTTCTCCAGAGGGTGGTCGGCCTGCCGCCTCCAAGTTGCCAGAACCCTAGGGCTGCCAACACATCCTCCTGCCCTGGATGTCTTGGGGCAGTGTGGCCCCCAGCTCTGGGTACATCAGCCATCCATCTCTCTGCTGCTCTGAAGCAGGGGAGCTGGAGCTGCACCGTGCAGCTGGCCAGCCACCAGCGCTGCCTCAGCTCGCAGCACTGGGAGCTGCTTCAGGAGCAACAAGGGACAGCAGGAGCTGGGGAGCATCATTTTCCATGGGGGTTTCCATTCTGGCAAGGAGCTCTTGCTCTTCCTGTGTGCCCTTCAGCAGGTGATCTGTGCTGCTCAAAAACTACATGTCATCTTTTTGTACTGGGTTGCTTGGTAAGTGTTTTGTATTTGCTCATTGTGATGGAACCCTTCTCAGAGGAAGCAAAGGCACCAAAAAGTTCAGACCTTGTGGATCTGCCACAGGGAAAAAAAACAAACTTGAAGGCTTTTCCCAGCCTGAAACACAACTCCTTCCTTCAGTCCTTCCGAGCTGAACTTCTTCAGCTGCTCTCCTTACTGAATGGCTTGGTCCTGCGACATTGTCAGTACAAAGGCACTGTGCAGGGCCGGGTTCACCGCTCATCACAGCTCTGTCTTAGGCCACACAGAAAGGCAGAACTTGGATCTATGTTGGGTGCTGCCTGCTGGGCAGCATGCTGCTCTTCTGGGGAGGGTGAGCAGACCAGAGGCTTGGCTGTCCAGCTCTACCCAGCAGTGCTGGTCAGGGATGGAAGGCAAACCTCCATGGGCAGCCCTGTGAAGCTAGCTCCTCTCCTGGGAAGCAAGGCCATTTCCCATTTATTGCAGCTGAGTGGTTGGTGGCTGCTGCAGCTCACTGCTCAGGGACTGGCTGCTTAGCAAGGTGTGCAGGAACAAGTGGGCTGTAGAGAACAGGCTGCTGACATAAATGCTGTCCAGGGCTGAATGCCACCCGGCCTTATGCTTGCAAACAAGAAGCCTTTACAGATACAGACAATCAAGCATACATACAGTGTGTATGCTTGAGTGTAAGTTAGGGGCTGGCAGTGGGCAGGTGGGATGGAAGGGACAGAATTCCTATCTGATTTTGGGGTAGGTTTTCTACCTTTAGATGGGATGTGCATGTGGTCCACCCTTTCAAAGGAGTGGAAGAGTGTCCCTGGAGAAGGCTGGAGTGCTGGGCTTAGGTGCACTTGCCCTGGTTCTGCTCTGTGCTGCTGAGGAGTGGGCTGCCTGCCCCAAGGCAGCACAACCCCAGCCCCATGCACAGCCACCTCTCGCTGGCCCCACAGCTGCACGCTGCTCTGCAGCCTGGGCGCCTCACTCCAAGGGGTGGAACGTGCGTGCGTGAGCTCTTTGAGGGTGGGCAGGATCACAGACAGGCGCTGCTCCCGGGGGAGCAGAGCACGTGGCACATCTGCTCCAGCACAGCACATGGCTGCCTGCTTCCAGGGCTGCTTGACAAAGAGATGTGCTTTCACTCTGCCATTGCTGGGGCAAGGGCACCTTTCACTGGAACTGGATGCTCCTATGCAGCTGTGAAGTCATGGAGAGAGGAGAAGAATGGACTGTAGTGCTTTGGCTGAGATGTGCAGGGGCTCTGCTGCGGCTGGGCTGTGCTGTGCCTACATGGCAGGAGATGCTTCCTCTGTTGTTGCATCTGATGAAAGGGAGGCTGCCTGAGGCTGGGGATGCAGGCTGTAGCCTGAGGGTATGTATTTGGGTTTTTTTACTGGGCTCTGCCACTCTGTGCCCTACCTGTGAAGTACAGTGATAGCAGGATGGTGTATCACCAGGCTGACAAGGTGCACCGCTTCCTGCCCAGACCTCTGCTTGTCAGCCCCATGCGTTCAGACACCCAGAGCACTAGCTGCTTGTGTGTCTCATGCAGACCATAACAAACAGACCCAAGAAAGGTTATGTGCCTGCCTTCAAATTGTGCTGCGATTTCAGGCATGATCTCCAAGCTCAGTGAGGGGGAACCAAAAGGAAACAAGCTGACTTAGTGTTACCAGTAAAGACAAATGCAAGTGCACTGTAGCTATGCAAGTTGGCATCCCCTGGAAAACCGCCTCTGGCCTCTCCTTCCTGCAGCCTGGCAGCTGGTGGGTCCTTGTCATCTTGTACTGAAATTGCGTTTTCTGCTTGTGTATGAAAGTGACCCAGTCACAAGGAACCCACCTGCATTTTTTTTTTCAAGTCCTCTTACTCCAGTCCCAGGGCTTTTGCTTCCTTGTATGAGTGGAGGTGGCAAGGTTCTGCGATGGACTCACTGCAGGGCACAGCTGAGCGCATCAGTGAAGCTGGTGGCACCTCTGGGAAAATGCATTTAAGGCAGCTTCTGCTGCTCTCAGTGCTGGGAGCGCTGATGTGCCAGCATTGACAGAGCCACTTGCTCCAGCCCCCATCCATCGCAACCAATATGGAAATATGGAAATGAATGGGACCAGAGCACAGAGTATTTCAAGTGCATGCAGGATGGGAAATGAGCAAGCCAAGTTTCGAGTGCAGTTGCAGGGCTATAATCTTGTTGGCATGTGATGGTTTAACACTGAGGGGCAGCTAAGTACCACCATACCACTCTGACTCCCCCTCCTCAGAAGGTGGAAAATATAATGGAAAAAAGGCTCATAGGTTGAGATAAGGACAGGGAGTTCACTCACCAGTTATTGTCATAGGAAAAATAGACTCAACATAAGGGAGATTAATGTAATTATTGCCTATTGATAACAAACGAGAGCAGTGCAAACTAAAAGCAAATTGAAACGCTCCCATCCACAGTCTTCTGCCTCCTCCTCTGAGCAGTGCAGGAGAACCAGGAGTGGGGGTTGTGGGCAGCCCAGAACACCTGGTCTCTACCAATCCTTCATGGCCGCTCTCTGCCCCTGCTGCACGTGGAGATCTGCTGTGGGCTGCAGGGGAACAGCCTGCTCTGCCTTGGCCTCCCTGGGGCTGCAGGGAACCTCTGCTCCATGCCTGCAGCACCTCCTGCACTGACCTGTGTGTCTGCAGGGCTGTTTCCCTCACATTTCTCATTCCTCTCCCTCAAATGCCGTTGCTCAGCAGTTTTTTTTCCCTTCCTTAAGTCTGCCTTCCCCAGGATTGCTCACTCCTCAGCTCTGGCAGCGTTGGGTCCCTTTGGGAGCAGCATGAGCTCTGCTCGGACTTGGGGCAGTGCTGGGCTCTGCTCCCAGAAGGCACCCTGCAGCCCCTCACTACCAAACCTTGCTGTGTGGGTCTGGTACGTGGGCTCAGGGGGAAGTGGTGGGGTGGCTCCTGTGGCTGTGGCTGGAGTGTTGCCATGGAAGGATAGGGACTCTTTAGGAAGGATAGGCTGCAAAAGGGGAAGTTCCCCTTTACGTGGGAGAACAGCTGAAATGCATGGAGCTCTGCCTGGGTGTGGGTGAACAGCCAGCCAAGAGTTTATGGGTTAGGATTAAAGGGAGAATAGAGATAGGCGACATTATAGCGGGCTCTGCTATGGGCCACCTGACCACATAAAACAAGTAGATGAGGCCCTCTGTTGACAGATAGGAGCAGCCTCACATTCACAGGGTCTGGTCCTCGTGGGGACTTCAACCACTCCAGTGCTCAAGGAACAACCCAGCAGGAAATAAGCAATCGGGTTCTCTGGTTCCTGGAATGTGCTGATGATAAGATCTTTCTCCAGATGACAGAGGAGCCAATGGGGAGAGGTGCTCTGCTGGATGGCGGTTGCCAGCAGAGCAGGTCTTGTTGGGAATTTGAAGGTCAAATGCAACCTTGGTTGCAGTGACTGTGAGATGGTGGAGTTCACGTTCCTTAGAGTAGGGAGAGGGGCACGCAGTAAGCTCACAGACCTGGACATCTGGATAGCAGACTTTGGCCTCTTTGAGGATCTGCTTAGAAGAGACTGCCTGGATAAGGCCATAGAAGGAAGAGGGACCCACAAAAGCTGGTTCATGTTTGAAGATCACCTCCTCAAAGCTCAAGAGTGATCCATCCCAAAGAACAGGAAGTCAGGCAGAAGTGCCAGGAGGCCTGCATGGATGAACAAGGAGTCATAGAGGGGGTGGAAGAAAGGACAAGGAACCTGGGAGGAACATTGAGGCATTGTGTGAGCGCCCAGGGATGAAGTTAGGAAAGCTGAAGCCCTAATGGAGATGAATCTGGCCAGGGATATCAAGAAGGGCTTCTCTAAGAACATTAATAACAAAAGGAAGACTAAGGAAAATATCATGCCCCCATCCAGAGGGCCCTGAGCAGGCTGGAGCCATGGGCTGACATGAACCTCCTGCAGCTCAGGAAGGAGGAGGAACAAGTCCAGGCCCCAGGACACGATGGGGCACCCCGCTGGAAGCAGCCTGGCAGGAAAGGCCTGGGGGTGCGAGAGGAGCCAAGGTGAACATGAGTCAGCATGTGCCTGCACTGCAAAGGCCAACAGTGTCCTGGGCTGCGTTAGGCCTGGTGTTGCCAGCAGGGGAGGGAGGTGGTCCTGCCCCTCTGCTCAGCTCTAGTGAGGCCACAGCTGGAGAGCTGGCTCCGGTTCTGGGCTCCCCAGGACAACAGAGACAGACATGGGGCTACAGGAGTGAGGGTAACGAAGGGCCATGAGGGTGATGAAGAAGCTGGAGCACTTCCCCTACAAGGAAAGGCTGAGAGAGATGGGATGGCTGATCCTGGAAAAGAGAAGGCTCAGAGGAATCTCATCAATGGCTACAAACGCCTGAAGGGAGGCACAGAGAGGACAGAGCCAGGACAAGAGGCAGTGGGCACAAACAGGAGGATCCTTCTGGCTATTAGAAAGCAATTCTGTACTGTGCAGGCAACCAGCACTGGCGCAGTTGGCCAGACAGGCTGCAGTGTTCTCCTTGGAGCTATGCAGAAGCTGCCTCTATGTGGCCCTGGGCACCTGCCCAGGTTGTCCCCACTTGAGCTGGGGATGTACAGATGGAGCTGGAGGTTTCTGCCAGCCCCAGCCACCTGTGGCTCTGTGAGGGCAGGGCTCTGCCAAAGCTGCACGGAAGCACTCCCAGTTCCCCATTTGCACAAGCAATCACAGTTTGCATCTCCAGGCAGAAGCAGGGGAAGGTGCAGGGAGGCTGAAGAGGGAGTGAAGGGGGAACTGCTCTGTGCTGACAGCAGCTGCCCTTTGCCATTGCTATGTCTCTGGACAGGGAAGGGGAGGTGGAGGGGTCAGTGATACTGAGCCTGGGAGAGGGAGGAAAGGCGTTGTGTTAATGTTTGTCTTTCTCACTGCCCAAATTCATTTTAACCAATGATCAATTAATTTTTCCCATCCCCATTCCTGAGCTGGAGGCTCCTCCCAAGGTTTGGCTCCCCGCCGCAGAACTCTCCCCAGCAAGGTGGGCCACCTCTGAGTGCCGGGCGCATGTGGGCACCGACTGACCGCTCTTTTGTCCCCGCAGTGTACGTCGTGGAGGAGAGACGGAGGGATGACTCAGGCGAGAGCGCCTGCCTGACGGCGTGCTGGACCGCGCTCTGCTGCTGCTGCCTCTGGGACATGCTGACCTGAGCCGCCGGAGCTGCCGTACCTCTCACGAGTGCTATGCAGTCTCCCCACTCCTTTCCTGACTCCTTTCTGTTACTGTAATCAATGCTCTGCTTTGCGCAGCCAAGAGTTCCTGTCTGTCAGTCCTAGCGCCTTGCTGGGGTGGGGGGTGCACTCCTTTATTTTAGTAAAGGAAAATCCCTTTTTAACATTTCTAAAACTTTTGTTGTAACTTTGAAGAATGTGCTCATGGTGTATTTCAGCCAAAGGCATTCTGATGAAATGTATATTTATCGGTTGAAATTTTCCTAGTCCTAGAAATGAAGATATACGCAATAATTAAAGCCAACAGTTGATTTTATTTGCTAGGTCCCAATTGTTTCAATAAATCTGTCCCATAGAGGGTGCGCTTTCCCCGTCGCTGTCTCTTCTCAACCTCGTGCATGCACTGACTGCAGTGTAGCAATGCTGGACTTGGCTTCAAGGAGTTCTGCTGCAGAAATATGTGCCTCTGCCCCTTGCTGGGGCCTGGCATAGGGTGTCTGGCACTGCTGCTCTCAGCATCTGTGGGGTTTCTTGCATAAGCTGTGGCAGCACAGTGAAAGTAGCCAGGGTGGAGAAGAAGAGGGTGGAGTGCCTGTTTCTGACAGCACTGACCACTGCCCCACACAGGGCTGCCTGGTCAGGCCCTCTGCTTCCTCAGGGCCGCTCCTGCTATGGGATAGTGAGAGGGTGGAGATGATTTTGGGAGGATGTGCAGGGCCCCTGCTGGGACCTGGGGCCCTCAGACAGGTCCTGGAAAGACAGAGGGCTGAGGGGAAGCAGCACTCTGCTGCTGTGTGCACCAGCAGCTCCTGGCTGTGTCTTGATCCATCATGTGCTCCATCATGGCCCTGCTGCAGAGCCTTGGCTGGAGTAGGGGTAAATAAGTGAGTAAGAAACAATGGATTAATGTAGTGCTCAGAAGCTGCCTGATATGATGAGGAGAAATCAGGTTGACAGTGCAGGAGAAGAGAGGGCTTCATCGGGACTGCAGCAAGCAGGTCAGCCTTCCCAAGTGCCATGCTAGGCCAGCACAGGGCCTGGGCACAGGGGAGAAGCTCAGCCCCAGCTCTGTGCATGGAGCTCCCCTGCCCAGGCCAGGTGTGCTCTGTGCCCAGGGCCAACGCGGGTGGGCACCTGACCCAGGGTGCTCACGATGCACCCACCCCACCATGGGTGCTGGCAAGCAGTGCTCCAGCAGCCAGCAGGTGCCAGTGGACAGCAGTGCTGGACGTGCGCAGAAGGTGGGATGTAGCAGACGCAAACGTACACGTGCATGTGTACACAGGCACCAGCAGGAGTGGTCCACACCACACGAGTGCCAGCAGCAACACTGGGTTGCCTCATGCTTACTGCACAGGGCAGAAAGCCAGTGCCCAGCCATGGTGCTAAGGCAGGCAGGGCCATGCCTGCCTACCACACCTCAGCCACTGTGAGATCCCAGCAAGCTGCCGGTGGGAAAGGAAACCTCTGAAAAATCCCATTAACAGCAGCCAGGAGTAGGGGGAAGTGGGAGGCCCCGGTGCTGGCTTGCTATGATCACAGTGTCCACCAGCATGCAACGGGGGAGCATGGAAGGCAGGACGTCCCCAAGGGCACCCCTGTCCCCGTCTCCTTTCTTCCTCAAAGCTCAACGTGGAAGGTAGCTGCCACATGACAGAGGCAGCCGGCAGACAAAATAAGCCAACACGGGCTTTGCAGCAGGGTTTATTAAATCTGCCACGTAACAGCCACTACAGCAGAGCTGCCAGTGTGACGCAGGGGGTGGCACAGGTCCATCCGTGGCCCCAGGGGAACTCGTATCTATTGCGCCCTCCGGGCCATCAGCATCTCCCTGATGTTATCTTCTGCTTCTTTCACGCTCCGCTCCAGGTAGGACTTCTTCTGCTGCAAGGCAGAAACCCAGAGGAAAGTTAATGTCTGGCCTGGCACCAGCAGCAGTGAGCACGTCCACGGCAGAGCTCCAGCACTGCCGAGTGCACTGGACATGGCGCTTCCCCAGGAGGGAGATCATTCCCAGAGGCATCCTGGAAGTGTCAGCATTTTGCCATTCCGGCTGGGCAGTGCTCACACAGACTGAATTTTGTTCCCTCTGAAACCTCCTCAGAGTTGCTGAGCTGTATCAACAGCGGAGCTGCAAAGGGTTTGCTAAATTAACTGCAGCACTGAAGAAAAGGAAATGAGATCCCATCATATTTGAAGCCCAGAGATAAATTAATGCACCACAACATGCTTGAGCTGCCATCAGCAGTGGCACTGAAACTCCTTCACACTCAGGTTAAGAAGGTTCTTTCCCAGCTGGGCGTCCTCAGAAACCAGACCCTCCTTTCTATCTGCTGCGTGTTCAGAAATCCCCCGCTGTCACCACAAAACGTGTGTTTCTTTAATCATCTCTCATTTTCCTGGGCTTGGCAGGGAAGCAGACTGAAGCTGTGCATCCTAAGATTGGAATTCAGCAGACAGCATTTTTTCCTGCTAGTCTGGGTTCTCCTAGGTGACTGGAAAATCTGAACTTGGCTCTCCTGACTATTTTCTCAGGGTTTCTAAACAACAGGCACAACAGTCTCTCATGGGTGCCAGGCCTGCAGAATGCGTTCCTGCCCCTTTGCCACCAGAGCTGCCCCTGGTCCAGGGCACGCCAGCGCCTGGTGCTTCAGCAGAGCCCACTGGGACCACTGTGGGCAATGCTCCCAGGGTGGGCCTGCCAGCGGCTCAAGACGAGTCTCCTTCACGCTGTCCCCATGAGCTCAGTGCAGCCCCACGCTGGGAGGTGCTGGCAGGGTGATCCTTAACATCCCAGGAGGTGGGCCTCAGCCTGGGGCATCACAGAGCCATTTGTGTTGGAAGGGACCCCTCAAGGCCATCCAGTCCCTGCAGTGCACAGGGACACCCACAGCTCCATCAGGAGCTCAGAGACCCATCCAGCCAGACCTTGGGTGTCTGCAAGGACAGGGCACTGCCACATCTCTGGCCACCCTGTGCCAGAGCCTCCCTGCCCTTACTGTAAGAAACTTTTTCCCTATTTCTGTCTAAATCTTTTAGTTTTAAACAGTTTCCCTCATCACAGCAGACCCTGCTAAGGAGTCTGTCCCCTTCCTTCTTACAGCCCCTTTAGATACTAAAAGGCCGCTCTCAGTTCTCCCAAAGCCTTCTCTTCTCCAGCTGCACAGACCCAGCTCTCTCAGCCTGTCCTCATAGGGAGGTGTTCCATCCCCGGGATCATTTTTGTGGCCCTCCTCTGGATGCACTCCAGCAGCTCCGTGTCCCTCCTCTGCTGAGGACCCCCCACGTGGACGCAGCGCTCCAGGTGAGGTCTCACAGCACAGAGCAGAGGGGCAGATCCCCTCCCTCGCCCTGCTGGACACACTGCTTTGGATGCACCCAGGTTATGGTTTGCTCTCTGAGCTGTGAGGGCATATCTCCATCAAACCACTTCCCAACCACAGGCAGAGGAATCCAGTACAACGTGAATGACCTACAAATCCCACCAGCACTAAGAAGAGCTGTGCTGCTCCCAGCATTGCCCAGGTATGCACAGGGCCACGCCAGTGGTTGGACAGAAGGGTGCTGCTAGGGGTGCTCACCTCCAGCCCTGCCTTACTGGAGCAGAGCAGCAGCAGGGCTCAGACCCAGTGGGAGCTGGGTGATGTGGCCACCAGCAGCTGGTGCTGGCCTGTGCTCATGGCACCTTGCTGCTAGTGGAGGTCCAGGTTGGCTGGGTGTGTGCAAAGGGACAGTGACTGTCAGCAGCAGAAGGCTGGCAAAAAATGCCAAGTGGGTGCTCTGCTAATGGCCTCAACTAAAAGCTGTGAGAATGCAGGGAGCTGGGGTGTGTGACGCAGAAGCAAACCCATTCACACACGGTGCAGTCCTGCTGCCATCTGCACTCCCACAGCTGACCCACAGCGACCCTTCCGTATGCCCGCCTGAAATTCCCATGCCGTGAGGACATCCCCTCCGCTCCCATTTCTAAACACTGAAGAACTTTCATTTAAACAGTAAAGGTTGTTAACAACAGCTAGGGCCAGGGGTACAGCAAAGGGCTCCTTGTCTCCCTGATGTGGTCGCAGACACGTGGGATGCCTCTTGCTACAAGAGCTGCTTTTCAGGAAGCCTCTGGGAGGCGGCCTGGCGTGGGTCCCTGCTTGGATGCCTTGCTGGCGCTGATGCACAAGCAGGGCAGGACGACCCTGGCCACCACTGTTCCCATGCTGCTTTGTGTGATGCTGAGGGACTTCACATCGTGGGACAGGGACTCCAGCCTGCCCTCCCCAAGCAAGAGGGGCTCAGGCAGGGACCAGGCTTGGCACACTGCTGCCATGGGGACGGTGCCCATGTGGATCCCTACACAGGGTTGTGCTGCTGGGGGAAACTGGCAGCCCTGAGCAGGCCAAGATTCCAGGGATTTGTATTTCCAAGATGCACGGCTGAAGAAAAGTGTTCCTTCCTGGGGAGCTGTAGCATGGCTTCTGCTTAGGTAATTCCAGGAGGAGCAGGAACTTGTACCAATCCCCTTCTCACCACAATTACCGGGGTCTAGACAGGAAACTCAGCGTCTCTGATGCTCCTTCCCGGGGAGCAGTGCTGTGAGCCAGCGGGGCTGACACATCCCCACCCATCCAGGCTGCCATGTGGGGCTGGTAGCATGGCTCTGAAGTCATCCTTGAACCTGTTCCAGCCTGGCTGGCCCAGCTGGGCTGCCCATAGCCACTAGCTGTGCAAGAAACGCCCTCTGCAGCCTGCCAGACCCCACCTCCAGAATTCCTGCACCTGATACTGCTTGGCATTAAAGGAATTATGAAACTGCACACTTGGAGGCATTAAGTGCATTGGCTTTTTGGGAGCACTTTCTCCAGCTCTGCTCTCTGTCAGCTGCTTTCCACTCCCAAGAGTTCAGAACACCACCTCACTGCTGTGATCACCATTTCTAGCATCTCCCACGCAGGGAGGAACGACCTGAGGCTGCAGCCCCAGTGGTGCTCAAAAAGCCTTTGCTGCAGGAGGAGCAGGAGGTGGCCCAGAAGGCAGCTGACAGGTACACCCTTTTCTGG